>NW_028251172.1:600000-857288 GCF_964263255.1 Lissotriton vulgaris | reverse complement strand
CAGCCGTCTTCGGCCCGGCTTGCTTGAATCCTGATGGTGTAGTGAGCAAGGGACTCACATCTGAGCATACCCTTCCACGCTTATGGTGGACAAAACGATTCAGAAAAGGGGGTGGTGATGGACAGAGTATCTGAATTAAGCAGAACACTCCTACCCAGTCCAAAGATCAGGGCTTCATCCATCACCGTTTTTTAGCTAACTGCACCATCCCAGCTCAGAACCTGCCTACATGCAAATTAGTCTGTCCCTGGCCCAGTGCATCATGGGAACAGGGCAGACAAAACTACCAAGCCAATTCTTTTACTGGAAAGGAAACAAGCTTCCCGGGACCGGTTTCTGGCATTACAGACGTCTTCGGCCCGGCTTGCTTGAATCCTGATGGTGCAGTGAGCAAGGGACTCACATCTGAGCATACCCTTCCACGCTTATGGTGGACAAAATGATTCAGAAAAGGGGGTGGTGATGGACAGAGTATCTGAATTAAGCAGAACACTCCTACCCAGTCCAAAGATCAGGGCTTGATCCATCACCGTTTTTTTAGCTAACTGCACCATCCCAGCTCAGAACCTGGCTACATGCAAATTGGTCTGTCCCTGGACCAGTGCATCATGGGAACAGGGCAGACCAAACTACCAAGCCAATTCTTTTACTGGAAAGGAAACAAGCTTCCGGTGAACGGTTTCTGGCATTACAGCCGTCTTCGGCCCGGCTTGCTTGAATCCTGATGGTGCAGTGAGCAAGGGACTCACATCTGAGCATACCCTTCCACGCTTATGGTGGACAAAACGATTCAGAAAAGGGGGTGGTGATGGACAGAGTATCTGAATTAAGCAGAACACTCCTACCCAGTCCAAAGATCAGGGCTTGATCCATCACCGTTT
Source organism: Lissotriton vulgaris (assembly GCF_964263255.1). NCBI lineage: Eukaryota > Metazoa > Chordata > Amphibia > Caudata > Salamandridae > Lissotriton > Lissotriton vulgaris. Next base: position 856,407 of record NW_028251172.1, on the reverse strand, counting down.
TTTAGCTAACTGCACCATCCCAGCTCAGAACCTGGCTACATGCAAATTAGTCTGTCCCTGGCCCAGTGCATCATGGGAACAGGGCAGACCCAACTACCAAGCCAATTCTTTTACTGGAAAGGAAACAAGCTTCCGGGGACCGGTTTCTGCCATTACAGCCGTCTTCGGCCCGGCTTGCTTGAATCCTGATGGTGCAGTGAGCAAGGGACTCACATCTGAGCATACCCTTCCACGCTTATGGTGGACAAAACGATTCAGAAAAGGGGGTGGTGATGGACAGAGTATCTGAATTAAGCAGAACACTCCTACCCAGTCCAATGATCAGGGCTTGATCCATCACCGCTTTTTAGCTAACTGCACCATCCCAGCTCAGAACCTGGCTACATGCAAAATTAGTCTGTCCCTGGCCCAGTGCATCATGGGAACAGGGCAGACCAAACTACCAAGCCAATTCTTTTACTGGAAAAGAAACAAGCTTCCGGGGACCGGTTTCTGCCTTTACAGCCGTCTTCGGCCCGACTTGCTTGAATCCTGATGGTGCAGTGAGCAAGGGACTCACATCTGAGCATACCCTTCCACGCTTATGGTGGACAAAACGATTCAGAAAAGGGGGTGGTGATGGACAGAGTATCTTAATTAAGCAGAACACTCCTACCCAGTCCAAAGATCAGGGCTTGATCCATCACCGTTTTTCAGCTAACTGCACCATCCCAGCTCAGAACCTGGCTACATGCAAATTGGTCTGTCCCTGGACCAGTGCATCATGGGAACAGGGCAGACCAAACTACCAAGCCAATTCTTTTACTGGAAAGGAAACAAGCTTCCGGTGAACGGTTTCTGGCATTACAGCCGTCTTCGGCCCGGCTTGCTTGAATCCTGATGGTGCAGTGAGCAAGGGACTCACATCTGAGCATACCCTTCCACGCTTATGGTGGACAAAACGATTCAGAAAAGGGGGTGGTGATGGACAGAGTATCTGAATTAAGCAGAACACTCCTACCCAGTCCAAAGATCAGGGCTTGATCCATCACCGTTTTTTAGCTAACTGCACCATCCCAGCTCAGAACCTGGCTACATGCAAATTAGTCTGTCCCTGGCCCAGTGCATCATGGGAACAGGGCAGACCCAACTACCAAGCCAATTCTTTTACTGGAAAGGAAACAAGCTTCCGGGGACCGGTTTCTGCCATTACAGCCGTCTTCGGCCCGGCTTGCTTGAATCCTGATGGTGCAGTGAGCAAGGGACTCACATCTGAGCATACCCTTCCACGCTTATGGTGGACAAAACGATTCAGAAAAGGGGGTGGTGATGGACAGAGTATCTGAATTAAGCAGAACACTCCTACCCAGTCCAATGATCAGGGCTTGATCCATCACCGCTTTTTAGCTAACTGCACCATCCCAGCTCAGAACCTGGCTACATGAAAAATTAGTCTGTCCCTGGCCCAGTGCATCATGGGAACAGGGCAGACCAAACTACCAAGCCAATTCTTTTACTGGAAAGGAAACAAGCTTCCGGGGACCGGTTTCTGCCTTTACAGCCGTCTTCGGCCCGACTTGCTTGAATCCTGATGGTGCAGTGAGCAAGGGACTCACATCTGAGCATACCCTTCCACGCTTATGGTGGACAAAACGATTCAGAAAAGGGGGTGGTGATGGACAGAGTATCTTAATTAAGCAGAACACTCCTACCCAGTCCAAAGATCAGGGCTTGATCCATCACCGTTTTTCAGCTAACTGCACCATCCCAGCTCAGAACCTGGCTACATGCAAATTAGTCTGTCCCTGGCCCAGTGTATCATGGGAACAGGGCAGACCAAACTACCAAGCCAATTCTTTTACTGGAAAGGAAACAAGCTTCCGGGGACCGGTTTCTGCCATTACAGCCGTCTTCGGCCCGGCTTGCTTGAATCCTGATTGTGCAGTGAGCAAGGGACTCACATCTGAGCATACCCTTCCACGCTTATGGTGGACAAAACGATTCAGAAAAGGGGGTGGTGATGGACAGAGTATCTGAATTAAGCAGAACACTCCTACCCAGTCCAAAGATCAGGGCTTGATCCATCACCGTTTTTTAGCTAACTGCACCATCCCAGCTCAGAACCTGGCTACATGCAAATTAGTCTGTCCCTGGCCCAGTGCATCATGGGAACAGGGCAGACCAAACTACCAAGCCAATTCTTTTACTGCAAAGGAAACAAGCTCCCGGGGACCGGTTTCTGGCATTACAGCCGTCTTCGGCCCGGCTTGCTTGAATCCTGATGGTGCAGTGAGCAAGGGACTCACATCTGAGCATACCCTTCCACGCTTATGGTGGACAAACTGATTCAGAAAAGGGGGTGGTGATGGACAGAGTATCTGAATTAAGCAGAACACTCCTACCCAATCCAAAGATCAGGGCTTGATCCATCACCGGTTTTTAGCTAACTGCACCATCCCAGCTCAGAACCTGGCTACATGCAAATTAGTCTGTCCCTGCCCAGTGCATCATGGGAACAGGGCAGACCAAACTACCAAGCCAATTCTTTTACTGGAAAGGAAACAAGCTTCTGGGGACCTGTTTCTGGCATTACAGCCGTCTTCGGCCCGGCTTGCTTGAATCCTGATGGTGTAGTGAGCAAGGGACTCACATCTGAGCATACCCTTCCACGCTTATGGTGGACAAAACGATTCAGAAAAGGGGGTGGTGATGGACAGAGTATCTGAATTAAGCAGAACACTCCTACCCAGTCCAAAGATCAGGGCTTGATCCATCACCGTTTTTCAGCTAACTGCACCATCCCAGCTCAGAACCTGGCTACATGCAAATTAGTTTGTCCCTGGCCCAGTGCATCATGGGAACAGGGCAGACCAAACTACCAAGCCAATTCTTTTACTGGAAAGGAAACAAGCTTCTGGGGACCTGTTTCTGCCATTACAGCCGTCTTCGGCCCGGCTTGCTTGAATCCTGATGGTGTAGTGAGCAAGGGACTCACATCTGAGCATACCCTTCCACGCTTATGGTGGACAAAACGATTCAGAAAAGGGGGTGGTGATGGACAGAGTATCTGAATTAAGCAGAACACTCCTACCCAGTCCAAAGATCAGGGCTTCATCCATCACCGTTTTTTAGCTAACTGCACCATCCCAGCTCAGAACCTGCCTACATGCAAATTAGTCTGTCCCTGGCCCAGTGCATCATGGGAACAGGGCAGACAAAACTACCAAGCCAATTCTTTTACTGGAAAGGAAACAAGCTTCCCGGGACCGGTTTCTGGCATTACAGACGTCTTCGGCCCGGCTTGCTTGAATCCTGATGGTGCAGTGAGCAAGGGACTCACATCTGAGCATACCCTTCCACGCTTATGGTGGACAAAATGATTCAGAAAAGGGGGTGGTGATGGACAGAGTATCTGAATTAAGCAGAACACTCCTACCCAGTCCAAAGATCAGGGCTTGATCCATCACCGTTTTTTTAGCTAACTGCACCATCCCAGCTCAGAACCTGGCTACATGCAAATTGGTCTGTCCCTGGACCAGTGCATCATGGGAACAGGGCAGACCAAACTACCAAGCCAATTCTTTTACTGGAAAGGAAACAAGCTTCCGGTGAACGGTTTCTGGCATTACAGCCGTCTTCGGCCCGGCTTGCTTGAATCCTGATGGTGCAGTGAGCAAGGGACTCACATCTGAGCATACCCTTCCACGCTTATGGTGGACAAAACGATTCAGAAAAGGGGGTGGTGATGGACAGAGTATCTGAATTAAGCAGAACACTCCTACCCAGTCCAAAGATCAGGGCTTGATCCATCACCGTTTTTTAGCTAACTGCACCATCCCAGCTCAGAACCTGGCTACATGCAAATTAGTCTGTCCCTGGCCCAGTGCATCATGGGAACAGGGCAGACCCAACTACCAAGCCAATTCTTTTACTGGAAAGGAAACAAGCTTCCGGGGACCGGTTTCTGCCATTACAGCCGTCTTCGGCCCGGCTTGCTTGAATCCTGATGGTGCAGTGAGCAAGGGACTCACATCTGAGCATACCCTTCCACGCTTATGGTGGACAAAACGATTCAGAAAAGGGGGTGGTGATGGACAGAGTATCTGAATTAAGCAGAACACTCCTACCCAGTCCAATGATCAGGGCTTGATCCATCACCGCTTTTTAGCTAACTGCACCATCCCAGCTCAGAACCTGGCTACATGCAAAATTAGTCTGTCCCTGGCCCAGTGCATCATGGGAACAGGGCAGACCAAACTACCAAGCCAATTCTTTTACTGGAAAAGAAACAAGCTTCCGGGCACCGGTTTCTGCCTTTACAGCCGTCTTCGGCCCGACTTGCTTGAATCCTGATGGTGCAGTGAGCAAGGGACTCACATCTGAGCATACCCTTCCACGCTTATGGTGGACAAAACGATTCAGAAAAGGGGGTGGTGATGGACAGAGTATCTTAATTAAGCAGAACACTCCTACCCAGTCCAAAGATCAGGGCTTGATCCATCACCGTTTTTCAGCTAACTGCACCATCCCAGCTCAGAACCTGGCTACATGCAAATTGGTCTGTCCCTGGACCAGTGCATCATGGGAACAGGGCAGACCAAACTACCAAGCCAATTCTTTTACTGGAAAGGAAACAAGCTTCCGGTGAACGGTTTCTGGCATTACAGCCGTCTTCGGCCCGGCTTGCTTGAATCCTGATGGTGCAGTGAGCAAGGGACTCACATCTGAGCATACCCTTCCACGCTTATGGTGGACAAAACGATTCAGAAAAGGGGGTGGTGATGGACAGAGTATCTGAATTAAGCAGAACACTCCTACCCAGTCCAAAGATCAGGGCTTGATCCATCACCGTTTTTTAGCTAACTGCACCATCCCAGCTCAGAACCTGGCTACATGCAAATTAGTCTGTCCCTGGCCCAGTGCATCATGGGAACAGGGCAGACCCAACTACCAAGCCAATTCTTTTACTGGAAAGGAAACAAGCTTCCGGGGACCGTTTTCTGCCATTACAGCCGTCTTCGGCCCGGCTTGCTTGAATCCTGATGGTGCAGTGAGCAAGGGACTCACATCTGAGCATACCCTTCCACGCTTATGGTGGACAAAACGATTCAGAAAAGGGGGTGGTGATGGACAGAGTATCTGAATTAAGCAGAACACTCCTACCCAGTCCAATGATCAGGGCTTGATCCATCACCGCTTTTTAGCTAACTGCACCATCCCAGCTCAGAACCTGGCTACATGAAAAATTAGTCTGTCCCTGGCCCAGTGCATCATGGGAACAGGGCAGACCAAACTACCAAGCCAATTCTTTTACTGGAAAGGAAACAAGCTTCCGGGGACCGGTTTCTGCCTTTACAGCCGTCTTCGGCCCGACTTGCTTGAATCCTGATGGTGCAGTGAGCAAGGGACTCACATCTGAGCATACCCTTCCACGCTTATGGTGGACAAAACGATTCAGAAAAGGGGGTGGTGATGGACAGAGTATCTTAATTAAGCAGAACACTCCTACCCAGTCCAAAGATCAGGGCTTGATCCATCACCGTTTTTCAGCTAACTGCACCATCCCAGCTCAGAACCTGGCTACATGCAAATTAGTCTGTCCCTGGCCCAGTGTATCATGGGAACAGGGCAGACCAAACTACGTAGCCAATTCTTTTACTGGAAAGGAAACAAGCTCCCGGGGACCAGTTTCTGGCATTACAGCCGTCTTCGGCCCGGCTTGCTTGAATCCTGATGGTGCAGTGAGCAAGGGACTCACATCTGAGCATACCCTTCCACGCTTATGGTGGACAAAACGATTCAGAAAAGGGGGTGGTGATGGACAGAGTATCTGAATTAAGCAGAACACTCCTACCCAATCCAAAGATCAGGGCTTGATCCATCACCGTTTTTTAGCTAACTGCACCATCCCAGCTCAGAACCTGGCTACATGCAAATTAGTCTGTCCCTGGCCCAGTGCATCATGGGAACAGGGCAGACCAAACTACCAAGCCAATTCTTTTACTGGAAAGGAAACAAGCTTCTGGGGACCTGTTTCTGGCATTACAGCCGTCTTCGGCCCGGCTTGCTTGAATCCTGATGGTGTAGTGAGCAAGGGACTCACATCTGAGCATACCCTTCCACGCTTATGGTGGACAAAACGATTCAGAAAAGGGGGTGGTGATGGACAGAGTATCTGAATTAAGCAGAACACTCCAAACCAGTCCAAAGATCAGGGCTTGATCCATCACCGTTTTTCAGCTAACTGCACCATCCCAGCTCAGAACCTGGCTACATGCAAATTAGTCTGTCCCTGGCCCAGTGCATCATGGGAACAGGGCAGACCAAACTACCAAGCCAATTCTTTTACTGGAAAGGAAACAAGCTTCCGGGGACCTGTTTCTGCCATTACAGCCGTCTTCGGCCCGGCTTGCTTGAATCCTGATGGTGTAGTGAGCAAGGGACTCACATCTGAGCATACCCTTCCACGCTTATGGTGGACAAAACGATTCAGAAAAGGGGGTGGTGATGGACAGAGTATCTGAATTAAGCAGAACACTCCTACCCAGTCCAAAGATCAGGGCTTGATCCATCACCGTTTTTTTAGCTAACTGCACCATCCCAGCTCAGAACCTGGCTACATGCAAATTGGTCTGTCCCTGGACCAGTGCGTCATGGGAACAGGGCAGACCAAACTACCAAGCCAATTCTTTTACTGGAAAGGAAACAAGCTTCCGGTGAACGGTTTCTGGCATTACAGCCGTCTTCGGCCCGGCTTGCTTGAATCCTGATGGTGCAGTGAGCAAGGGACTCACATCTGAGCATACCCTTCCACGCTTATGGTGGACAAAACGATTCAGAAAAGGGGGTGGTGATGGACAGAGTATCCGAATTAAGCAGAACACTGCTACCCAGTCCAAAGATCAGGGCTTGATCCATCACCGTTTTTTAGCTAACTGCACCATCCCAGCTCAGAACCTGGCTACATGCAAATTAGTCTGTCCCTGGCCCAGTGCATCATGGGAACAGGGCAGACCAAACTACCAAGCCAATTCTTTTACTGGAAAGGAAACAAGCTTCCGGGGACCGGTTTCTGCCATTACAGCCGTCTTCGGCCCGGCTTGCTTGAATCCTGATGGTGCAGTGAGCAAGGGACTCACATCTGAGCATACCCTTCCACGCTTATGGTGGACAAAACGATTCAGAAAAGGGGGTGGTGATGGACAGAGTATCTGAATTAAGCAGAACACTCCTACCCAGTCCAATGATCAGGGCTTGATCCATCACCGCTTTTTAGCTAACTGCACCATCCCAGCTCAGAACCTGGCTACATGCAAAATTAGTCTGTCCCTGGCCCAGTGCATCATGGGAACAGGGCAGACCAAACTACCAAGCCAATTCTTTTACTGGAAAGGAAACAAGCTTCCGGGGACCGGTTTCTGCCTTTACAGCCGTCTTCGGCCCGACTTGCTTGAATCCTGATGGTGCAGTGAGCAAGGGACTCACATCTGAGCATACCCTTCCACGCTTATGGTGGACAAAACGATTCAGAAAAGGGGGTGGTGATGGACAGAGTATCTTAATTAAGCAGAACACTCCTACCCAGTCCAAAGATCAGGGCTGTATCCATCACCGTTTTTTAGCTAACTGCACCATCCCAGCTCAGAACCTGGCTACATGCAAATTAGTCTGTCCCTGGCCCAGTGTATCATGGGAACAGGGCAGACCAAACTACGTAGCCAATTCTTTTACTGGAAAGGAAACAAGCTCCCGGGGACCGGTTTCTGGCATTACAGCCGTCTTCGGCCCGGCTTGCTTGAATCCTGATGGTGCAGTGAGCAAGGGACTCACATCTGAGCATACCCTTCCATGCTTATGGTGGACAAAACGATTCAGAAAAGGGGGTGGTGATGGACAGAGTATCTGAATTAAGCAGAACACTCCTACCCAATCCAAAGATCAGGGCTTGATCCATCACCGTTTTTTAGCTAACTGCACCATCCCAGCTCAGAACCTGGCTACATGCAAATTAGTCTGTCCCTGGCCCAGTGCATCATGGGAACAGGGCAGACCAAACTACCAAGCCAATTCTTGTACTGGAAAGGAAACAAGCTTCTGGGGACCTGTTTCTGGCATTACAGCCGTCTTCGGCCCGGCTTGCTTGAATCCTGATGGTGTAGTGAGCAAGGGACTCACATCTGAGCATACCCTTCCACATTTATGGTGGACAAAACGATTTAGAAAAGGGGGTGGTGATGGACAGAGTATCTGAATTAAGCAGAATACTCCTACCCAGTCCAAAGATCAGGGCTTGATCCATCACCGTTTTTCAGCTAACTGCACCATCCCAGCTCAGAACCTGGCTACATGCAAATTAGTCTGACCCTGGCCCAGTGCATCATGGGAACAGGGCAGACCAAACTACCAAGCCAATTCTTTTACTGGAAAGGAAACAAGCTTCCGGGGACCTGTTTCTGCCATTACAGCCGTCTTCGGCCCGGCTTGCTTGAATCCTGATGGTGTAGTGAGCAAGGGACTCACATCTGAGCATACCCTTCCACGCTTATGGTAGACAAAACGATTCAGAAAAGGGGGTGGTGATGGACAGAGTATCTGAATTAAGCAGAACACTCCTACCCAGTCCAAAGATCAGGGCTTCATCCATCACCGTTTTTTAGCTAATTGCACCATCCCAGCTCAGAACCTGCCTACATGCAAATTAGTCTGTCCCTGGCCCAGTGCATCATGGGAACAGGGCAGACAAAACTACCAAGCCAATTCTTTTACTGGAAAGGAAACAAGCTTCCGGGGACCGGTTTCTGGCATTACAGACGTCTTCGGCCCGGCTTGCTTGAATCCTGATGGTGCAGTGAGCAAGGGACTCACATCTGAGCATACCCTTCCACGCTTATGGTGGACAAAACGATTCAGAAAAGGGGGTGGTGATGGACAGAGTATCTGAATTAAGCAGAACACTCCTACCCAGTCCAAAGATCAGGGCTTGATCCATCACCGTTTTTTAGCTAACTGCACCATCCCAGCTCAGAACCTGGCTACATGCAAATTAGTCTGTCCCTGGCCCAGTGCATCATGGGAACAGGGCAAACCAAACTACCAAGCCAATTCTTTTACTGGAAAGGAAACAAGCTTCCGGGGACCGGTTTCTGCCATTACAGCCGTCTTCGGCCCGGCTTGCTTGAATCCTGATGGTGCAGTGAGCAAGGGACTCACATCTGAGCATACCCTTCCACGCTTATTGTGGACAAAATGATTCAGAAAAGGGGGTGGTGATGGACAGAGTATCTGAATTAAGCAGAACACTCCTACCCAGTCCAATGATCAGGGCTTGATCCATCACCGCTTTTTAGCTAACTGCACCATCCCAGCTCAGAACCTGGCTACATGCAAAATTAGTCTGTCCCTGGCCCAGTGCATCATGGGAACAGGGCAGACCAAACTACCACACCAATTCTTTTACTGGAAAGAAAACAAGCTTCCGGGGACCGGTATCTGGCATTACAGCCGTCTTCGGCCCGGCTTGCTTGAATCCTGATGGTGCAGTGAGCAAGGGACTCACATCTGAGCATACCCTTCCACGCTTATGGTGGACAAAACGATTCAGAAAATGGGGTGGTGATGGACAGAGTATCTGAATTAAGCAGAACACTCCTACCCAGTCCAAAGATCAGGGCTTGATCCATCACCGTTTTTTAGCTAACTGCACCATCCCGCTCAGAACCTGGCTACATGCAAATTAGTCTGTCCCTGGCCCAGTGCATCATAGGAACAGGGCAGACCAAACTACCAAGCCAATTCATTTACTGGAAAGGAAACAAGCTTCCGGGGACCGGTTTCTGGCATTACAGCCGTCTTCGGCCCGGCTTGCTTGAATCCTGATGTTGCAGTGAGCAAGGGACTCACATCTGAGCATACCCTTCCACGCTTATGGTGGACAAAACGATTCAGAAAAGGGGTTGGTGATGGACAGAGTATCTGAATTAAGCAGAACACTCCTACCCAGTCCAAAGATCAGGGCTTGATCCATCACCGTTTTTTAGCTAACTGCACCATCCCAGCTCAGAACCTGGCTACATGCAAAATTAGTCTGTCCCTGGCCCAGTGCATCATGGGAACAGGGCAGACCAAACTACCAAGCCAATTCTTTTACTGGAAAGGAAACAAGCTTCCGGGGACCAGTTACTGCCATTACAGCCGTCTTCGGCCCGGCTTGCTTGAATCCTGATGGTGCAGTGAGCAAGGGACTCACATCTGAGCATACCCTTCCACGCTTATGGTGGACAAAACGATTCAGAAAAGGGGGTGGTGATGGACAGAGTATCTGAATTAAGCAGAACACTGCTACCCAGTCCAAAGATCAGGGCTTCATCCATCACCGTTTTTTAGCTAACTGCACCATCCCAGCTCAGAACCTGGCTACATGCAAATTAGTCTGTCCCTGGCCCAGTGCATCATGGGAACAGGGCAGACCAAACTATCAAGCCAATTCTTTTACTGGAAAGGAAACAAGCTTCCGGGGACCGGTTTCTGGCATTACAGCCGTCTTCGGCCCGGCTTGCTTGAATCCTGATGGTGCAGTGAGCAAGGGACTCACATCTGAGCATACCCTTCCACGCTTATGGTGAACAAAACGATTCAGAAAAGGGGGTGGTGATGGACAGAGTATCTGAATGAAGCAGAACACTCCTACCCAGTCCAAAGATCAGGGCTTGATCCATCACTGTTTTTTAGCTAACTGCACCATCCTAGCTCAGAACCTGGCTACATGCAAATTGGTCTGTCCCTGGACCAGTGCATAATGGGAACAGGGCAGACCAAACTACCAAGCCAATTCTTTTACTGGAAAGGAAACAAGCTTCCGGTGACCGGTTTCTGGCATTACAGCCGTCTTCGGCCCGGCTTGCTTGAATCCTGATGGTGCAGTGAGCAAGGGACTCACATCTGAGCATACCCTTCCACGCTTATGGTGGACAAAACGATTCAGAAAAGGGGGTGGTGATGGACAGAGTATCTGAATTAAGCAGAACATTCCTACACAGTCCAAAGATCAGGGCTTGATCCATCACCGTTTTTTAGCTAACTGCACCATCCCAGCTCAGAACCTGGCTACATGCAAATTAGTCTGTCCCTGGCCCAGTGCATCATGGGAACAGGGCAGACCAAACTACCAAGCCAATTCTTTTACTGGAAAGGAAACAAGCTTCCGGGGACCGGTTTCTGCCATTACAGCCGTCTTCGGCCCGGCTTGCTTGAATCCTGATTGTGCAGTGAGCAAGGGACTCACATCTGAGCATACCCTTCCACGCTTATGGTGGACAAAACGATTCAGAAAAGGGGGTGGTGATGGACAGAGTATCTGAATTAAGCAGAACACTCCTACCCAGTCCAAAGATCAGGGCTTGATCCATCACCGTTTTTTAGCTAACTGCACCATCTCAGCTCAGAACCTGGCTACATGCAAATTAGTCTGTCCCTGGCCCAGTGCATCATGGGAACAGGGCAGACCAAACTACCAAGCCAATTCTTTTACTGGAAAGGAAACAAGCTCCCGGGGACCGGTTTCTGGCATTACAGCCGTCTTCGGCCCGGCTTGCTTGAATCCTGATGGTGCAGTGAGCAAGGGACTCACATCTGAGCATACCCTTCCACGCTTATGGTGGACAAAACGATTCAGAAAAGGGGGTGGTGATGGACAGAGTATCTGAATTAAGCAGAACACTCCTACCCAATCCAAAGATCAGGGCTTGATCCATCACCGTTTTTTAGCTAACTGCACCATCCCAGCTCAGAACCTGGCTACATGCAAATTAGTCTGTCCCTGGCCCAGTGCATCATGGGAACAGGGCAGACCAAACTACCAAGCCAATTCTTTTACTGGAAAGGAAACAAGCTTCTGGGGACCTGTTTCTGGCATTACAGCCGTCTTCGGCCCGGCTTGCTTGAATCCTGATGGTGTAGTGAGCAAGGGACTCACATCTGAGCATACCCTTCCACGCTTATGGTGGACAAAACGATTCAGAAAAGGGGGTGGTGATGGACAGAGTATCTGAATTAAGCAGAACACTCCTACCCAGTCCAAAGATCAGGGCTTGATCCATCACCGTTTTTCAGCTAACTGCACCATCCCAGCTCAGAACCTGGCTACATGCAAATTAGTCTGTCCCTGGCCCAGTGCATCATGGGAACAGGGCAGACAAAACTACCAAGCCAATTCTTTTACTGGAAAGGAAACAAGCTTCCGGGGACCGGTTTCTGGCATTACAGACGTCTTCGGCCCGGCTTGCTTGAATCCTGATGGTGCAGTGAGCAAGGGACTCACATCTGAGCATACCCTTCCACGCTTATGGTGGACAAAACGATTCAGAAAAGGGGGTGGTGATGGACAGAGTATCTGAATTAAGCAGAACACTCCTACCCAGTCCAAAGATCAGGGCTTGATCCATCACCGTTTTTTTAGCTAACTGCACCATCCCAGCTCAGAACCTGGCTACATGCAAATTGGTCTGTCCCTGGACCAGTGCATCATGGGAACAAGGCAGACCAAACTACCAAGCCAATTCTTTTACTGGAAAGGAAACAAGCTTCCGGTGAACGGTTTCTGGCATTACAGCCGTCTTCGGCCCGGCTTGCTTGAATCCTGATGGTGCAGTGAGCAAGGGACTCACATCTGAGCATACCCTTCCACGCTTATGGTGGACAAAACGATTCAGAAAAGGGGGTGGTGATGGACAGAGTATCTGAATTAAGCAGAACACTCCTACCCAGTCCAAAGATCAGGGCTTGATCCATCACCGTTTTTTAGCTAACTGCACCATCCCAGCTCAGAACCTGGCTACATGCAAATTAGTCTGTCCCTGGCCCAGTGCATCATGGGAACAGGGCAGACCAAACTACCAAGCCAATTCTTTTACTGGAAAGGAAACAAGCTTCCGGGGACTGGTTTCTGCCATTACAGCCGTCTTCGGCCCGGCTTGCTTGAATCCTGATGGTGCAGTGAGCAAGGGACTCACATCTGAGCATACCCTTCCACGCTTATGGTGGACAAAACGATTCAGAAAAGGGGGTGGTGATGGACAGAGTATCTGAATTAAGCAGAACACTCCTACCCAGTCCAATGATCAGGGCTTGATCCATCACCACTTTTTAGCTAACTGCACCATCCCAGCTCAGAACCTGGCTACATGCAAAATTAGTCTGTCCCTGGCCCAGTGCATCATGGGAACAGGGCAGACCAAACTACCAAGCCAATTCTTTTACTGGAAAGGAAACAAGCTTCCGGGGACCGGTTTCTGCCTTTACAGCCGTCTTCGGCCCGACTTGCTTGAATCCTGATGGTGCAGTGAGCAAGGGACTCACATCTGAGCATACCCTTCCACGCTTATGGTGGACAAAACGATTCAGAAAAGGGGGTGGTGATGGACAGAGTATCTTAATTAAGCAGAACACTCCTACCCAGTCCAAAGATCAGGGCTTGATCCATCACCGTTTTTTAGCTAACTGCACCATCCCAGCTCAGAACCTGGCTACATGCAAATTAGTCTGTCCCTGGCCCAGTGTATCATGGGAACAGGGCAGACCAAACTACGTAGCCAATTCTTTTACTGGAAAGGAAACAAGCTTCCGGGGACCAGTTACTGCCATTACAGCCGTCTTCGGCCCGGCTTGCTTGAATCCTGATGGTGCAGTGAGCAAGGGACTCACATCTGAGCATACCCTTCCACGCTTATGGTGGACAAAACGATTCAGAAAAGGGGGTAGTGATGGACAGAGTATCTGAATTAAGCAGAACACTGCTACCCAGTCCAAAGATCAGGGCTTCATCCATCACCGTTTTTTAGCTAACTGCACCATCCCAGCTCAGAACCTGGCTACATGCAAATTAGTCTGTCCCTGGCCCAGTGCATCATGGGAACAGGGCAGACCAAACTATCAAGCCAATTCTTTTACTGGAAAGGAAACAAGCTTCCGGGGACCGGTTTCTGGCATTACAGCCGTCTTCGGCCCGGCTTGCTTGAATCCTGATGGTGCAGTGAGCAAGGGACTCACATCTGAGCATACCCTTCCACGCTTATGGTGAACAAAACGATTCAGAAAAGGGGGTGGTGATGGACAGAGTATCTGAATTAAGCAGAACACTCCTACCCAGTCCAAAGATCAGGGCTTGATCCATCACTGTTTTTTAGCTAACTGCACCATCCCAGCTCAGAACCTGGCTACATGCAAATTGGTCTGTCCCTGGACCAGTGCATAATGGGAACAGGGCAGACCAAACTACCAAGCCAATTCTTTTACTGGAAAGGAAACAAGCTTCCGGTGACCGGTTTCTGGCATTACAGCCGTCTTCGGCCCGGCTTGCTTGAATCCTGATGGTGCAGTGAGCAAGGGACTCACATCTGAGCATACCCTTCCACGCTTATGGTGGACAAAACGATTCAGAAAAGGGGGTGGTGATGGACAGAGTATCTGAATTAAGCAGAACATTCCTACACAGTCCAAAGATCAGGGCTTGATCCATCACCGTTTTTTAGCTAACTGCACCATCCCAGCTCAGAACCTGGCTACATGCAAATTAGTCTGTCCCTGGCCCAGTGCATCATGGGAACAGGGCAGACCAAACTACCAAGCCAATTCTTTTACTGGAAAGGAAACAAGCTTCCGGGGACCGGTTTCTGCCATTACAGCCGTCTTCGGCCCGGCTTGCTTGAATCCTGATTGTGCAGTGAGCAAGGGACTCACATCTGAGCATACCCTTCCACGCTTATGGTGGACAAAACGATTCAGAAAAGGGGGTGGTGATGGACAGAGTATCTGAATTAAGCAGAACACTCCTACCCAGTCCAAAGATCAGGGCTTGATCCATCACCGTTTTTTAGCTAACTGCACCATCTCAGCTCAGAACCTGGCTACATGCAAATTAGTCTGTCCCTGGCCCAGTGCATCATGGGAACAGGGCAGACCAAACTACCAAGCCAATTCTTTTACTGGAAAGGAAACAAGCTCCCGGGGACCGGTTTCTGGCATTACAGCCGTCTTCGGCCCGGCTTGCTTGAATCCTGATGGTGCAGTGAGCAAGGGACTCACATCTGAGCATACCCTTCCACGCTTATGGTGGACAAAACGATTCAGAAAAGGGGGTGGTGATGGACAGAGTATCTGAATTAAGCAGAACACTCCTACCCAATCCAAAGATCAGGGCTTGATCCATCACCGTTTTTTAGCTAACTGCACCATCCCAGCTCAGAACCTGGCTACATGCAAATTAGTCTGTCCCTGGCCCAGTGCATCATGGGAACAGGGCAGACCAAACTACCAAGCCAATTCTTTTACTGGAAAGGAAACAAGCTTCTGGGGACCTGTTTCTGGCATTACAGCCGTCTTCGGCCCGGCTTGCTTGAATCCTGATGGTGTAGTGAGCAAGGGACTCACATCTGAGCATACCCTTCCACGCTTATGGTGGACAAAACGATTCAGAAAAGGGGGTGGTGATGGACAGAGTATCTGAATTAAGCAGAACACTCCTACCCAGTCCAAAGATCAGGGCTTGATCCATCACCGTTTTTCAGCTAACTGCACCATCCCAGCTCAGAACCTGGCTACATGCAAATTAGTCTGTCCCTGGCCCAGTGCATCATGGGAACAGGGCAGACAAAACTACCAAGCCAATTCTTTTACTGGAAAGGAAACAAGCTTCCGGGGACCGGTTTCTGGCATTACAGACGTCTTCGGCCCGGCTTGCTTGAATCCTGATGGTGCAGTGAGCAAGGGACTCACATCTGAGCATACCCTTCCACGCTTATGGTGGACAAAACGATTCAGAAAAGGGGGTGGTGATGGACAGAGTATCTGAATTAAGCAGAACACTCCTACCCAGTCCAAAGATCAGGGCTTGATCCATCACCGTTTTTTTAGCTAACTGCACCATCCCAGCTCAGAACCTGGCTACATGCAAATTGGTCTGTCCCTGGACCAGTGCATCATGGGAACAGGGCAGACCAAACTACCAAGCCAATTCTTTTACTGGAAAGGAAACAAGCTTCCGGTGAACGGTTTCTGGCATTACAGCCGTCTTCGGCCCGGCTTGCTTGAATCCTGATGGTGCAGTGAGCAAGGGACTCACATCTGAGCATACCCTTCCACGCTTATGGTGGACAAAACGATTCAGAAAAGGGGGTGGTGATGGACAGAGTATCTGAATTAAGCAGAACACTCCTACCCAGTCCAAAGATCAGGGCTTGATCCATCACCGTTTTTTAGCTAACTGCACCATCCCAGCTCAGAACCTGGCTACATGCAAATTAGTCTGTCCCTGGCCCAGTGCATCATGGGAACAGGGCAGACCAAACTACCAAGCCAATTCTTTTACTGGAAAGGAAACAAGCTTCCGGGGACTGGTTTCTGCCATTACAGCCGTCTTCGGCCCGGCTTGCTTGAATCCTGATGGTGCAGTGAGCAAGGGACTCACATCTGAGCATACCCTTCCACGCTTATGGTGGACAAAACGATTCAGAAAAGGGGGTGGTGATGGACAGAGTATCTGAATTAAGCAGAACACTCCTACCCAGTCCAATGATCAGGGCTTGATCCATCACCACTTTTTAGCTAACTGCACCATCCCAGCTCAGAACCTGGCTACATGCAAAATTAGTCTGTCCCTGGCCCAGTGCATCATGGGAACAGGGCAGACCAAACTACCAAGCCAATTCTTTTACTGGAAAGGAAACAAGCTTCCGGGGACCGGTTTCTGCCTTTACAGCCGTCTTCGGCCCGACTTGCTTGAATCCTGATGGTGCAGTGAGCAAGGGACTCACATCTGAGCATACCCTTCCACGCTTATGGTGGACAAAACGATTCAGAAAAGGGGGTGGTGATGGACAGAGTATCTTAATTAAGCAGAACACTCCTACCCAGTCCAAAGATCAGGGCTTGATCCATCACCGTTTTTTAGCTAACTGCACCATCCCAGCTCAGAACCTGGCTACATGCAAATTAGTCTGTCCCTGGCCCAGTGTATCATGGGAACAGGGCAGACCAAACTACGTAGCCAATTCTTTTACTGGAAAGGAAACAAGCTCCCGGGTACCGGTTTCTGGCATTACAGCCGTCTTCGGCCCGGCTTGCTTGAATACTGATGGTGCAGTGAGCAAGGGACTCACATCTGAGCATACCCTTCCACGCTTATGGTTGACAAAACGATTCAGAAAAGGGGGTGGTGATGGACAGAGTATCTGAATTAAGCAGAACACTCCTACCCAGTCCAAAGATCAGGGCTTCATCCATCACCGTTTTTTAGCTAACTGCACCATCCCAGCTCAGAACCTGCCTACATGCAAATTAGTCTGTCCCTGGCCCAGTGCATCATGGGAACAGGGCAGACAAAACTACCAAGCCAATTCTTTTACTGGAAAGGAAACAAGCTTCCGGGGACCGGTTTCTGGCATTACAGACGTCTTCGGCCCGGCTTGCTTGAATCCTGATGGTGCAGTGAGCAAGGGACTCACAGCTGAGCATACCCTTCCACGCTTATGGTGGACAAAACGATTCAGAAAAGGGGGTGGTGATGGACAGAGTATCTGAATTAAGCAGAACACTCCTACCCAGTCCAAAGATCAGGGCTTGATCCATCACCGTTTTTTTAGCTAACTGCACCATCCCAGCTCAGAACCTGGCTACATGCAAATTGGTCTGTCCCTGGACCAGTGCATCATGGGAACAGGGCAGACCAAACTACCAAGCCAATTCTTTTACTGGAAAGGAAACAAGCTTCCGGTGAACGGTTTCTGGCATTACAGCCGTCTTCGGCCCGGCTTGCTTGAATCCTGATGGTGCAGTGAGCAAGGGACTCACATCTGAGCATACCCTTCCACGCTTATGGTGGACAAAACGATTCAGAAAAGGGGGTGGTGATGGACAGAGTATCTGAATTAAGCAGAACACTCCTACCCAGTCCAAAGATCAGGGCTTGATCCATCACCGTTTTTTAGCTAACTGCACCATCCCAGCTCAGAACCTGGCTACATGCAAATTAGTCTGTCCCTGGCCCAGTGCATCATGGGAACAGGGCAGACCAAACTACCAAGCCAATTCTTTTACTGGAAAGGAAACAAGCTTCCGGGGACCGGTTTCTGCCATTACAGCCGTCTTTGGCCCGGCTTGCTTGAATCCTGATGGTGCAGTGAGCAAGGGACTCACTTCTGAGCATACCCTTCCACGCTTATGGTGGACAAAACGATTCAGAAAAGGGGGTGGTGATGGACA
This sequence comes from Lissotriton vulgaris, assembly GCF_964263255.1. Lineage (NCBI taxonomy): Eukaryota > Metazoa > Chordata > Amphibia > Caudata > Salamandridae > Lissotriton > Lissotriton vulgaris. The sequence goes on along the minus strand of NW_028251172.1, from coordinate 838,176 downwards.
GAGTATCTGAATTAAGCAGAACACTCCTACCCAGTCCAATGATCAGGGCTTGATCCATCACCGCTTTTTAGCTAACTGCACCATCCCAGCTCAGAACCTGGCTACATGCAAAATTAGTCTGTCCCTGGCCCAGTGCATCATGGGAACAGGGCAGACCAAACTACCAAGCCAATTCTTTTACTGGAAAGGAAACAAGCTTCCGGGGACCGGTTTCTGCCTTTACAGCCGTCTTCGGCCCGACTTGCTTGAATCCTGATGGTGCAGTGAGCAAGGGACTCACATCTGAGCATACCCTTCCACGCTTATGGTGGACAAAACGATTCAGAAAAGGGGGTGGTGATGGACAGAGTATCTTAATTAAGCAGAACACTCCTACCCAGTCCAAAGATCAGGGCTTGATCCATCACCGTTTTTTAGCTAACTGCACCATCCCAGCTCAGAACCTGGCTACATGCAAATTAGTCTGTCCCTGGCCCAGTGTATCATGGGAACAGGGCAGATCAAACTACGTAGCCAATTCTTTTACTGGAAAGGAAACAAGCTCCCGGGGACCGGTTTCTGGCATTACAGCCGTCTTTCGCCCGGCTTGCTTGAATCCTGATGGTGCAGTGAGCAAGGGACTCACATCTGAGCATACCCTTCCACGCTTATGGTGGACAAAACGATTCAGAAAAGGGGGTGGTGATGGACAGAGTATCTGAATTAAGCAGAACACTCCTACCCAATCCAAAGATCAGGGCTTGATCCATCACCGTTTTTTAGCTAACTGCACCATCCCAGCTCAGAACCTGGCTACATGCAAATTAGTCTGTCCCTGGCCCAGTGCATCATGGGAACAGGGCAGACCAAACTACCAAGCCAATTCTTTTACTGGAAAGGAAACAAGCTTCAGGGGACCTGTTTCTGGCATTACAGCCGTCTTCGGCCCGGCTTGCTTGAATCCTGATGGTGTAGTGAGCAAGGGACTCACATCTGAGCATACCCTTCCACGCTTATGGTGGACAAAACGATTTAGAAAAGGGGTTGGTGATGGACAGAGTATCTGAATTAAGCAGAACACTCCTACCCAGTCCAAAGATCAGGGCTTGATCCATCACCGTTTTTCAGCTAACTGCACCATCCCAGCTCAGAACCTGGCTACATGCAAATTAGTCTGTCCCTGGCCCAGTGCATCATGGGAACAGGGCAGACCAAACTACCAAGCCAATTCTTTTACTGGAAAGGAAACAAGATTCCGGGGACCTGTTTCTGCCATTACAGCCGTCTTCGGCCCGGCTTGCTTGAATCCTGATGGTGTAGTGAGCAAGGGACTCACATCTGAGCATACCCTTCCACGCTTATGGTGGACAAAACGATTCAGAAAAGGGGGTGGTGATGGACAGAGTATCTGAATTAAGCAGAACACTCCTACCCAGTCCAAAGATCAGGGCTTCATCCATCACCGTTTTTTAGCTAACTGCACCATCCCAGCTCAGAACCTGCCTACATGCAAATTAGTCTGTCCCCGGCCCAGTGCATCATGGGAACAGGGCAGACAAAACTACCAAGCCAATTCTTTTACTGGAAAGGAAACAAGCTTCCGGGGACCGGTTTCTGGCATTACAGACGTCTTCGGCCCGGCTTGCTTGAATCCTGATGGTGCAGTGAGCAAGGGACTCACATCTGAGCATACCCTTCCACGCTTATGGTGGACAAAACGATTCAGAAAAGGGGGTGGTGATGGACAGAGTATCTGAATTAAGCAGAACACTCCTACCCAGTCCAAAGATCAGGGCTTGATCCATCACCGTTTTTTTAGCTAACTGCACCATCCCAGCTCAGAACCTGGCTACATGCAAATTGGTCTGTCCCTGGACCAGTGCATCATGGGAACAGGGCAGACCAAACTACCAAGCCAATTCTTTTACTGGAAAGGAAACAAGCTTCCGGTGAACGGTTTCTGGCATTACAGCCGTCTTCGGCCCGGCTTGCTTGAATCCTGATGGTGCAGTGAGCAAGGGACTCACATCTGAGCATACCCTTCCACGCTTATGGTGGACAAAACGATTCAGAAAAGGGGGTGGTGATGGACAGAGTATCTGAATTAAGCAGAACACTCCTACCCAGTCCAAAGATCAGGGCTTGATCCATCACCGTTTTTTAGCTAACTGCACCATCCCAGCTCAGAACCTGGCTACATGCAAATTAGTCTGTCCCTGGCCCAGTGCATCATGGGAACAGGGCAGACCAAACTACCAAGCCAATTCTTTTACTGGAAAGGAAACAAGCTTCCGGGGACCGGTTTCTGCCATTACAGCCGTCTTTGGCTCGGCTTGCTTGAATCCTGATGGTGCAGTGAGCAAGGGACTCACATCTGAGCATACCCTTCCACGCTTATGGTGGACAAAACGATTCAGAAAAGGGGGTGGTGATGGACAGAGTATCTGAATTAAGCAGAACACTCCTACCCAGTCCAATGATCAGGGCTTGATCCATCACCGCTTTTTAGCTAACTGCACCATCCCAGCTCAGAACCTGGCTACATGCAAAATTAGTCTGTCCCTGGCCCAGTGCATCATGGGAACAGGGCAGACCAAACTACCAGGCCAATTCTTTTACTGGAAAGGAAACAAGCTTCCGGGGACCGGTTTCTGCCTTTACAGCCGTCTTCGGCCCGACTTGCTTGAATCCTGATGGTGCAGTGAGCAAGGGACTCACATCTGAGCATACCCTTCCACGCTTATGGTGGACAAAACGATTCAGAAAAGGGGGTGGTGATGGACAGAGTATCTTAATTAAGCAGAACACTCCTACCCAGTCCAAAGATCAGGGCTTGATCCATCACCGTTTTTTAGCTAACTGCACCATCCCAGCTCAGAACCTGGCTACATGCAAATTAGTCTGTCCCTGGCCCAGTGCATCATGGGAACAGGGCAGACCAAACTACGTAGCCAATTCTTTTACTGGAAAGGAAACAAGCTCCCGGGGACCGGTTTCTGGCATTACAGCCGTCTTCGGCCCGGCTTGCTTGAATCCTGATGGTGCAGTGAGCAAGGGACTCACATCTGAGCATACCCTTCCACGCTTATGGTGGACAAAACGATTCAGAAAAGGGGGTGGTGATGGACAGAGTATCTGAATTAAGCAGAACACTCCTACCCAGTCCAAAGATCAGGGCTTGATCCATCACCGTTTTTTAGCTAACTGCACCATCCCAGCTCAGAACCTGGCTACATGCAAATTAGTCTGTCCCTGGCCCAGTGCATCATGGGAACAGGGCAGACCAAACTACCAAGCCAATTCTTTTACTGGAAAGGAAACAAGCTTCCGGGGACCGGTTTCTGGCATTACAGCCGTCTTCGGCCCGGCTTGCTTGAATCCTGATGGTGCAGTGAGCAAGGGACTCACATCTGAGCATACCCTTCCACGCTTATGGTGGACAAAACGATTCAGAAAAGGGGGTGGTGATGGACAGAGTATCTGAATTAAGCAGAACACTCCTACCCAGTCCAAAGATCAGGGCTTCATCCATCACCGTTTTTTAGCTAACTGCACCATCCCAGCTCAGAACCTGCCTACATGCAAATTAGTCTGTCCCTGGCCCAGTGCATCATGGGAACAGGGCAGACAAAACTACCAAGCCAATTCTTTTACTGGAAAGGAAACAAGCTTCCGGGGACCGGTTTCTGGCATTACAGACTTCTTCGGCCCGGCTTGCTTGAATCCTGATGGTGCAGTGAGCAAGGGACTCACATCTGAGCATACCCTTCCACGCTTATGGTGGACAAAACGATTCAGAAAAGGGGGTGGTGATGGACAGAGTATCTGAATTAAGCAGAACACTCCTACCCAGTCCAAAGATCAGGGCTTGATCCATCACCGTTTTTTTTAGCTAACTGCACCATCCCAGCTCAGAACCTGGCTACATGCAAATTGGTCTGTCCCTGGACCAGTGCATCATGGGAACAGGGCAGACCAAACTACCAAGCCAATTCTTTTACTGGAAAGGAAACAAGCTTCCGGTGAACGGTTTCTGGCATTACAGCCGTCTTCGGCCCGGCTTGCTTGAATCCTGGTGGTGCAGTGAGCAAGGGACTCACATCTGAGCATACCCTTCCACGCTTATGGTGGACAAAACGATTCAGAAAAGGGGGTGGTGATGGACAGAGTATCTGAATTAAGCAGAACACTCCTACCCAGTCCAAAGATCAGGGCTTGATCCATCACCGTTTTTTAGCTAACTGCACCATCCCAGCTCAGAACCTGGCTACATGCAAATTAGTCTGTCCCTGGCCCAGTGCATCATGGGAACAGGGCAGACCAAACTACCAAGCCAATTCTTTTACTGGAAAGGAAACAAGCTTCCGGGGACCGGTTTCTGCCATTACAGCCGTCTTCGGCCCGGCTTGCTTGAATCCTGATGGTGCAGTGAGCAAGGGACTCACATCTGAGCATACCCTTCCACGCTTATGGTGGACAAAACGATTCAGAAAAGGGGGTGGTGATGGACAGAGTATCTGAATTAAGCAGAACACTCCTACCCAGTCCAATGATCAGGGCTTGATCCATCACCGCTTTTTAGCTAACTGCACCATCCCAGCTCAGAACCTGGCTACATGCAAAATTAGTCTGTCCCTGGCCCAGTGCATCATGGGAACAGGGCAGACCAAACTACCAAGCCAATTCTTTTACTGGAAAGGAAACAAGCTTCCGGGGACCGGTTTCTGCCTTTACAGCCGTCTTCGGCCCGACTTGCTTGAATCCTGATGGTGCAGTGAGCAAGGGACTCACACCTGAGCATACCCTTCCACGCTTATGGTGGACAAAACGATTCAGAAAAGGGGGTGGTGATGGACAGAGTATCTTAATTAAGCAGAACACTCCTACCCAGTCCAAAGATCAGGGCTTGATCCATCACCGTTTTTTAGCTAACTGCACCATCCCAGCTCAGAACCTGGCTACATGCAAATTAGTCTGTCCCTGGCCCAGTGCATCATGGGAACAGGGCAGACCAAACTACGTAGCCAATTCTTTTACTGGAAAGGAAACAAGCTCCCGGGGACCGGTTTCTGGCATTACAGCTGTCTTCGGCCCGGCTTGCTTGAATCCTGATGGTGCAGTGAGCAAGGGACTCACATCTGAGCATACCCTTCCACACTTATGGTGGACAAAACGATTCAGAAAAGGGGGTGGTGATGGACCGAGTATCTGAATTAAGCAGAACACTCCTACCCAGTCCAAAGATCAGGGCTTGATCCATCACCGTTTTTTAGCTAACTGCACCATCCCAGCTCAGAACCTGGCTACATGCAAATTAGTCTGTCCCTGGCCCAGTGCATCATGGGAACAGGGCAGACCAAACTACCAAGCCAATTCTTTTACTGGAAAGGAAACAAGCTTCCGGGGACCGGTTTCTGGCATTACAGCCGTCTTCGGCCCGGCTTGCTTGAATCCTGATGGTGCAGTGAGCAAGGGACTCACATCTGAGCATACCCTTCCACGCTTATGGTGGACAAAACGATTCAGAAAAGGGGGTGATGATGGACAGAGTATCTGAATTAAGCAGAACACTCCTACCCAGTCCAAAGATCAGGGCTTGATCCATCACCGTTTTTTAGCTAACTGCACCATCCCAGCTCAGAACCTGGCTACATGCAAATTAGTCTGTCCCTGGCCCAGTGCATCATGGGAACAGGGCAGACCAAACTACCAAGCCAATTCTTTTACTGGAAAGGAAACAAGCTTCCGGGGACCGGTCTCTGGCATTACAGCCGTCTTCGGCCCGGCTTGCTTGAATCCTGATGGTGCAGTGAGCAAGGCACTCACATCTGAGCATACCCTTCCACGCTTATGGTGGACAAAACGATTCAGAAAAGGGGGTGGTGATGGACAGAGTATCTGAATTAAGCTGAACACTCCTACCCAGTCCAAAGATCAGGGCTTGATCCATCACCGTTTTTTAGCTAACTGCACCATCCCAGCTCAGAACCTGGCTACATGCAAAATTAGTCTGTCCCTGGCCCAGTGCATCATGGGAACAGGGCAGACCAAACTACCAAGCCAATTCTTTTACTGGAAAGGAAACAAGCTTCCGGGGACCGGTTTCTGCCTTTACAGCCGTCTTCGGCCCGGCTTGCTTGAATCCTGATGGTGCAGTGAGCAAGGGACTCACATCTGAGCATACCCTTCCACGCTTATGGTGGACAAAACGATTCAGAAAAGGGGGTGGTGATGGACAGAGTATCTTAATTAAGCAGAACACTCCTACCCAGTCCAAAGATCAGGGCTTGATCCATCACCGTTTTTTAGCTAACGCACCATCCCAGCTCAGAACCTGGCTACATGCAAATTAGTCTGTCCCTGGCCCAGTGCATCATGGGAACAGGGCAGACCAAACTACCAAGCCAATTCTTTTACTGGAAAGGAAACAAGCTCGCGGGGACCGGTTTCTGGCATTACAGCCGTCTTCGGCCCGGCTTGCTTGAATCCTGATGGTGCAGTGAGCAAGGGACTCACATCTGAGCATACCCTTCCACGCTTATGGTGGACAAAACAATTCAGAAAAGGGGGTGGTGATGGACAGAGTATCTGAATTAAGCAGAACACTCCTACCCAGTCCAAAGATCAGGGCTTGATCCATCACCGTTTTTTAGCTAACTGCACCATCCCAGCTCAGAACCTGGCTACATGCAAATTAGTCTGTCCCTGGCCCAGTGCATCATGGGAACAGGGCAGACCAAACTACCAAGCCAATTCATTTACTGGAAAGGAAACAAGCTTCCGGGGACCGGTTTCTGCCATTACAGCCGTCTTCGGCCCGGCTTGCTTGAATCCTGATGGTGTAGTGAGCAAGGGACTCACATCTGAGCATACCCTTCCACGCTTATGGTGGACAAAACGATTCAGAAAAGGGGGTGGTGATGGACAGAGTATCTTAATTAAGCAGAACACTCCTACCCAGTCCAAAGATCAGGGCTTGATCCATCACCGTTTTTCAGCTAACTGCACCATCCCAGCTCAGAACCTGGCTACATGCAAATTAGTCTGTCCCTGGCCCAGTGCATCATGGGAACAGGGCAGACCAAACTACCAAGCCAATTCTTTTACTGGAAAGGAAACAAGCTTCCAGGGACCTGTTTCTGCCATTACAGCCGTCTTCGGCCCGGCTTGCTTGAATCCTGATGGTGTAGTGAGCAAGGGACTCACATCTGAGCATACCCTTCCACGCTTATGGTGGACAAAACGATTCAGAAAAGGGGGTGGTGATGGACAGAGTATCTGAATTAAGCAGAACACTCCTACCCAGTCCAAAGATCAGGGCTTCATCCATCACCGTTTTTTAGCTAACTGCACCATCCCAGCTCAGAACCTGCCTACATGCAAATTAGTCTGTCCCTGGCCCAGTGCATCATGGGAACAGGGCAGACAAAACTACCAAGCCAATTCTTTTACTGGAAAGGAAACAAGCTTCCGGGGACCGGTTTCTGGCATTACAGACGTCTTCGGCCCGGCTTGCTTGAATCCTGATGGTGCAGTGAGCAAGGGACTCACATCTGAGCATACCCTTCCACGCTTATGGTGGACAAAACGATTCAGAAAAGGGGGTGGTGATGGACAGAGTATCTGAATTAAGCAGAACACTCCTACCCAGTCCAAAGATCAGGGCTTGATCCATCACCGTTTTTTTAGCTAACTGCACCATCCCAGCTCAGAACCTGGCTACATGCAAATTGGTCTGTCCCTGGACCAGTGCATCATGGGAACAGGGCAGACCAAACTACCAAGCCAATTCTTTTACTGGAAAGGAAACAAGCTTCTGGTGAACGGTTTCTGGCATTACAGCCGTCTTCGGCCCGGCTTGCTTGAATCCTGATGGTGCAGTGAGCAAGGGACTCACATCTGAGCATACCCTTCCACGCTTATGGTGGACAAAACGATTCAGAAAAGGGGGTGATGATGGACAGAGTATCTGAATTAAGCAGAACACTCCTACCCAGTCCAAAGATCAGGGCTTGATCCATCACCGTTTTTTAGCTAACTGCACCATCCCAGCTCAGAACCTGGCTACATGCAAATTAGTCTGTCCCTGGCCCAGTGCATCATGGGAACAGGGCAGACCAAACTACCAAGCCAATTCTTTTACTGGAAAGGAAACAAGCTTCCGGGGACCGGTTTCTGCCATTACAGCCGTCTTCGGCCCGGCTTGCTTGAATCCTGATGGTGCAGTGAGCAAGGGACTCACATCTGAGCATACCCTTCCACGCTTATGGTGGACAAAACGATTCAGAAAAGGGGGTGGTGATGGACAGAGTATCTGAATTAAGCAGAACACTCCTACCCAGTCCAATGATCAGGGCTTGATCCATCACCGCTTTTTAGCTAACTGCACCATCCCAGCTCAGAACCTGGCTACATGCAAAATTAGTCTGTCCCTGGCCCAGTGCATAATGGGAACAGGGCTGACCAAACTACCAAGCCAATTCTTTTACTGGAAAGGAAACAAGCTTCCGGGGACCGGTTTCTGCCTTTACAGCCGTCTTCGGCCCGACTTGCTTGAATCCTGATGGTGCAGTGAGCAAGGGACTCACATCTGAGCATACCCTTCCACGCTTATGGTGGACAAAACGATTCAGAAAAGGGGGTGGTGATGGACAGAGTATCTGAATTAAGCAGAACACTCCTACCCAGTCCAAAGATCAGGGCTTGATCCATCACCGTTTTTTAGCTAACTGCACCATCCCAGCTCAGAACCTGGCTACATGCAAATTAGTCTGTCCCTGGCCCAGTGCATCATGGGAACAGGGCAGACCAAACTACCAAGCCAATTCTTTTACTGGAAAGGAAACAAGCTTCCGGGGACCGGTTTCTGGCATTACAGCCGTCTTCGGCCCGGCTTGCTTGAATCCTGATGGTGCAGTGAGCAAGGGACTCACATCTGAGCATACCCTTCCACGCTTATGGTGGACAAAACGATTCAGAAAAGGGGGTGGTGATGGACAGAGTATCTGAATTAAGCAGAACACTCCTACCCAGTCCAATGATCAGGGCTTGATCCATCACCGCTTTTTAGCTAACTGCACCATCCCAGCTCAGAACCTGGCTACATGCAAAATTAGTCTGTCCCTGGCCCAGTGCATCATGGGAACAGGGCAGACCAAACTACCAAGCCAATTCTTTTACTGGAAAGGAAACAAGCTTCCGGGGACCGGTTTCTGCCTTTACAGCCGTCTTCGGCCCGACTTGCTTGAATCCTGATGGTGCAGTGAGCAAGGGACTCACATCTGAGCATACCCTTCCACGCTTATGGTGGACAAAACGATTCAGAAAAGGGGGTGGTGATGGACAGAGTATCTTAATTAAGCAGAACACTCCTACCCAGTCCAAAGATCAGGGCTTGATCCATCACCGTTTTTTAGCTAACTGCACCATCCCAGCTCAGAACCTGGCTACATGCAAATTAGTCTGTCCCTGGCCCAGTGCATCATGGGAACAGGGCAGACCAAACTACGTAGCCAATTCTTTTACTGGAAAGGAAACAAGCTCCCGGGGACCGGTTTCTAGCATTACAGCCGTCTTCGGCCCGGCTTGCTTGAATCCTGATGGTGCAGTGAGCAAGGGACTCACATCTGAGCATACCCTTCCACGCTTATGGTGGACAAAACGATTCAGAAAAGGGAGTGGTGATGGACAGAGTATCTGAATTAAGCAGAACACTCCTACCCAGTCCAAAGATCAGGGCTTCATCCATCACCGTTTTTTAGCTAACTGCACCATCCCAGCTCAGAACCTGCCTACATGCAAATTAGTCTGTCCCTGGCCCAGTGCATCATGGGAACAGGGCAGACAAAACTACCAAGCCAATTCTTTTACTGGAAAGGAAACAAGCTTCCGGGGACCGGTTTCTGGCATTACAGCCGTCTTCGGCCCGGCTTGCTTGAATCCTGATGGTGCAGTGAGCAAGGGACTCACATCTGAGCATACCCTTCCACGCTTATGGTGGACAAAACGATTCAGAAAAGGGGGTGGTGATGGACAGAGTATCTGAATTAAGCAGAACACTCCTACCCAGTCCAAAGATCAGGGCTTGATCCATCACCGTTTTTTAGCTAACTGCACCATCCCAGCTCAGAACCTGGCTACATGCAAATTAGTCTGTCCCTGGCCCAGTGCATCATGGGAACAGGGCAGACCAAACTACCAAGCCAATTCTTTTACTGGAAAGGAAACAAGCTTCCGGGGACCGGTTTCTGGCATTACAGCCGTCTTCGGCCCGGCTTGCTTGAATCCTGATGGTGCAGTGAGCAAGGGACTCACATCTGAGCATACCCTTCCACGCTTATGGTGGACAAAACGATTCAGAAAAGGGGGTGGTGATGGACAGAGTATCTGAATTAAGCAGAACACTCCTACCCAGTCCAAAGATCAGGGCTTCATCCATCACCGTTTTTTAGCTAACTGCACCATCCCAGCTCAGAACCTGCCTACATGCAAATTAGTCTGTCCCTGGCCCAGTGCATCATGGGAACAGGGCAGACAAAACTACCAAGCCAATTCTTTTACTGGAAAGGAAACAAGCTTCCGGGGACCGGTTTCTGGCATTACAGACTTCTTCGGCCCGGCTTGCTTGAATCCTGATGGTGCAGTGAGCAAGGGACTCACATCTGAGCATACCCTTCCACGCTTATGGTGGACAAAACGATTCAGAAAAGGGGGTGGTGATGGACAGAGTATCTGAATTAAGCAGAACACTCCTACCCAGTCCAAAGATCAGGGCTTGATCCATCACCGTTTTTTTTAGCTAACTGCACCATCCCAGCTCAGAACCTGGCTACATGCAAATTGGTCTGTCCCTGGACCAGTGCATCATGGGAACAGGGCAGACCAAACTACCAAGCCAATTCTTTTACTGGAAAGGAAACAAGCTTCCGGTGAACGGTTTCTGGCATTACAGCCGTCTTCGGCCCGGCTTGCTTGAATCCTGGTGGTGCAGTGAGCAAGGGACTCACATCTGAGCATACCCTTCCACGCTTATGGTGGACAAAACGATTCAGAAAAGGGGGTGGTGATGGACAGAGTATCTGAATTAAGCAGAACACTCCTACCCAGTCCAAAGATCAGGGCTTGATCCATCACCGTTTTTTAGCTAACTGCACCATCCCAGCTCAGAACCTGGCTACATGCAAATTAGTCTGTCCCTGGCCCAGTGCATCATGGGAACAGGGCAGACCAAACTACCAAGCCAATTCTTTTACTGGAAAGGAAACAAGCTTCCGGGGACCGGTTTCTGCCATTACAGCCGTCTTCGGCCCGGCTTGCTTGAATCCTGATGGTGCAGTGAGCAAGGGACTCACATCTGAGCATACCCTTCCACGCTTATGGTGGACAAAACGATTCAGAAAAGGGGGTGGTGATGGACAGAGTATCTGAATTAAGCAGAACACTCCTACCCAGTCCAATGATCAGGGCTTGATCCATCACCGCTTTTTAGCTAACTGCACCATCCCAGCTCAGAACCTGGCTACATGCAAAATTAGTCTGTCCCTGGCCCAGTGCATCATGGGAACAGGGCAGACCAAACTACCAAGCCAATTCTTTTACTGGAAAGGAAACAAGCTTCCGGGGACCGGTTTCTGCCTTTACAGCCGTCTTCGGCCCGACTTGCTTGAATCCTGATGGTGCAGTGAGCAAGGGACTCACATCTGAGCATACCCTTCCACGCTTATGGTGGACAAAACGATTCAGAAAAGGGGGTGGTGATGGACAGAGTATCTTAATTAAGCAGAACACTCCTACCCAGTCCAAAGATCAGGGCTTGATCCATCACCGTTTTTTAGCTAACTGCACCATCCCAGCTCAGAACCTGGCTACATGCAAATTAGTCTGTCCCTGGCCCAGTGCATCATGGGAACAGGGCAGACCAAACTACGTAGCCAATTCTTTTACTGGAAAGGAAACAAGCTCCCGGGGACCGGTTTCTGGCATTACAGCTGTCTTCGGCCCGGCTTGCTTGAATCCTGATGGTGCAGTGAGCAAGGGACTCACATCTGAGCATACCCTTCCACACTTATGGTGGACAAAACGATTCAGAAAAGGGGGTGGTGATGGACCGAGTATCTGAATTAAGCAGAACACTCCTACCCAGTCCAAAGATCAGGGCTTGATCCATCACCGTTTTTTAGCTAACTGCACCATCCCAGCTCAGAACCTGGCTACATGCAAATTAGTCTGTCCCTGGCCCAGTGCATCATGGGAACAGGGCAGACCAAACTACCAAGCCAATTCTTTTACTGGAAAGGAAACAAGCTTCCGGGGACCGGTTTCTGGCATTACAGCCGTCTTCGGCCCGGCTTGCTTGAATCCTGATGGTGCAGTGAGCAAGGGACTCACATCTGAGCATACCCTTCCACGCTTATGGTGGACAAAACGATTCAGAAAAGGGGGTGATGATGGACAGAGTATCTGAATTAAGCAGAACACTCCTACCCAGTCCAAAGATCAGGGCTTGATCCATCACCGTTTTTTAGCTAACTGCACCATCCCAGCTCAGAACCTGGCTACATGCAAATTAGTCTGTCCCTGGCCCAGTGCATCATGGGAACAGGGCAGACCAAACTACCAAGCCAATTCTTTTACTGGAAAGGAAACAAGCTTCCGGGGACCGGTCTCTGGCATTACAGCCGTCTTCGGCCCGGCTTGCTTGAATCCTGATGGTGCAGTGAGCAAGGCACTCACATCTGAGCATACCCTTCCACGCTTATGGTGGACAAAACGATTCAGAAAAGGGGGTGGTGATGGACAGAGTATCTGAATTAAGCTGAACACTCCTACCCAGTCCAAAGATCAGGGCTTGATCCATCACCGTTTTTTAGCTAACTGCACCATCCCAGCTCAGAACCTGGCTACATGCAAAATTAGTCTGTCCCTGGCCCAGTGCATCATGGGAACAGGGCAGACCAAACTACCAAGCCAATTCTTTTACTGGAAAGGAAACAAGCTTCCGGGGACCGGTTTCTGCCTTTACAGCCGTCTTCGGCCCGGCTTGCTTGAATCCTGATGGTGCAGTGAGCAAGGGACTCACATCTGAGCATACCCTTCCACGCTTATGGTGGACAAAACGATTCAGAAAAGGGGGTGGTGATGGACAGAGTATCTTAATTAAGCAGAACACTCCTACCCAGTCCAAAGATCAGGGCTTGATCCATCACCGTTTTTTAGCTAACGCACCATCCCAGCTCAGAACCTGGCTACATGCAAATTAGTCTGTCCCTGGCCCAGTGCATCATGGGAACAGGGCAGACCAAACTACCAAGCCAATTCTTTTACTGGAAAGGAAACAAGCTCGCGGGGACCGGTTTCTGGCATTACAGCCGTCTTCGGCCCGGCTTGCTTGAATCCTGATGGTGCAGTGAGCAAGGGACTCACATCTGAGCATACCCTTCCACGCTTATGGTGGACAAAACAATTCAGAAAAGGGGGTGGTGATGGACAGAGTATCTGAATTAAGCAGAACACTCCTACCCAGTCCAAAGATCAGGGCTTGATCCATCACCGTTTTTTAGCTAACTGCACCATCCCAGCTCAGAACCTGGCTACATGCAAATTAGTCTGTCCCTGGCCCAGTGCATCATGGGAACAGGGCAGACCAAACTACCAAGCCAATTCATTTACTGGAAAGGAAACAAGCTTCCGGGGACCGGTTTCTGCCATTACAGCCGTCTTCGGCCCGGCTTGCTTGAATCCTGATGGTGTAGTGAGCAAGGGACTCACATCTGAGCATACCCTTCCACGCTTATGGTGGACAAAACGATTCAGAAAAGGGGGTGGTGATGGACAGAGTATCTTAATTAAGCAGAACACTCCTACCCAGTCCAAAGATCAGGGCTTGATCCATCACCGTTTTTCAGCTAACTGCACCATCCCAGCTCAGAACCTGGCTACATGCAAATTAGTCTGTCCCTGGCCCAGTGCATCATGGGAACAGGGCAGACCAAACTACCAAGCCAATTCTTTTACTGGAAAGGAAACAAGCTTCCAGGGACCTGTTTCTGCCATTACAGCCGTCTTCGGCCCGGCTTGCTTGAATCCTGATGGTGTAGTGAGCAAGGGACTCACATCTGAGCATACCCTTCCACGCTTATGGTGGACAAAACGATTCAGAAAAGGGGGTGGTGATGGACAGAGTATCTGAATTAAGCAGAACACTCCTACCCAGTCCAAAGATCAGGGCTTCATCCATCACCGTTTTTTAGCTAACTGCACCATCCCAGCTCAGAACCTGCCTACATGCAAATTAGTCTGTCCCTGGCCCAGTGCATCATGGGAACAGGGCAGACAAAACTACCAAGCCAATTCTTTTACTGGAAAGGAAACAAGCTTCCGGGGACCGGTTTCTGGCATTACAGACGTCTTCGGCCCGGCTTGCTTGAATCCTGATGGTGCAGTGAGCAAGGGACTCACATCTGAGCATACCCTTCCACGCTTATGGTGGACAAAACGATTCAGAAAAGGGGGTGGTGATGGACAGAGTATCTGAATTAAGCAGAACACTCCTACCCAGTCCAAAGATCAGGGCTTGATCCATCACCGTTTTTTTAGCTAACTGCACCATCCCAGCTCAGAACCTGGCTACATGCAAATTGGTCTGTCCCTGGACCAGTGCATCATGGGAACAGGGCAGACCAAACTACCAAGCCAATTCTTTTACTGGAAAGGAAACAAGCTTCTGGTGAACGGTTTCTGGCATTACAGCCGTCTTCGGCCCGGCTTGCTTGAATCCTGATGGTGCAGTGAGCAAGGGACTCACATCTGAGCATACCCTTCCACGCTTATGGTGGACAAAACGATTCAGAAAAGGGGGTGATGATGGACAGAGTATCTGAATTAAGCAGAACACTCCTACCCAGTCCAAAGATCAGGGCTTGATCCATCACCGTTTTTTAGCTAACTGCACCATCCCAGCTCAGAACCTGGCTACATGCAAATTAGTCTGTCCCTGGCCCAGTGCATCATGGGAACAGGGCAGACCAAACTACCAAGCCAATTCTTTTACTGGAAAGGAAACAAGCTTCCGGGGACCGGTTTCTGCCATTACAGCCGTCTTCGGCCCGGCTTGCTTGAATCCTGATGGTGCAGTGAGCAAGGGACTCACATCTGAGCATACCCTTCCACGCTTATGGTGGACAAAACGATTCAGAAAAGGGGGTGGTGATGGACAGAGTATCTGAATTAAGCAGAACACTCCTACCCAGTCCAATGATCAGGGCTTGATCCATCACCGCTTTTTAGCTAACTGCACCATCCCAGCTCAGAACCTGGCTACATGCAAAATTAGTCTGTCCCTGGCCCAGTGCATAATGGGAACAGGGCTGACCAAACTACCAAGCCAATTCTTTTACTGGAAAGGAAACAAGCTTCCGGGGACCGGTTTCTGCCTTTACAGCCGTCTTCGGCCCGACTTGCTTGAATCCTGATGGTGCAGTGAGCAAGGGACTCACATCTGAGCATACCCTTCCACGCTTATGGTGGACAAAACGATTCAGAAAAGGGGGTGGTGATGGACAGAGTATCTGAATTAAGCAGAACACTCCTACCCAGTCCAAAGATCAGGGCTTGATCCATCACCGTTTTTTAGCTAACTGCACCATCCCAGCTCAGAACCTGGCTACATGCAAATTAGTCTGTCCCTGGCCCAGTGCATCATGGGAACAGGGCAGACCAAACTACCAAGCCAATTCTTTTACTGGAAAGGAAACAAGCTTCCGGGGACCGGTTTCTGGCATTACAGCCGTCTTCGGCCCGGCTTGCTTGAATCCTGATGGTGCAGTGAGCAAGGGACTCACATCTGAGCATACCCTTCCACGCTTATGGTGGACAAAACGATTCAGAAAAGGGGGTGGTGATGGACAGAGTATCTGAATTAAGCAGAACACTCCTACCCAGTCCAATGATCAGGGCTTGATCCATCACCGCTTTTTAGCTAACTGCACCATCCCAGCTCAGAACCTGGCTACATGCAAAATTAGTCTGTCCCTGGCCCAGTGCATCATGGGAACAGGGCAGACCAAACTACCAAGCCAATTCTTTTACTGGAAAGGAAACAAGCTTCCGGGGACCGGTTTCTGCCTTTACAGCCGTCTTCGGCCCGACTTGCTTGAATCCTGATGGTGCAGTGAGCAAGGGACTCACATCTGAGCATACCCTTCCACGCTTATGGTGGACAAAACGATTCAGAAAAGGGGGTGGTGATGGACAGAGTATCTTAATTAAGCAGAACACTCCTACCCAGTCCAAAGATCAGGGCTTGATCCATCACCGTTTTTTAGCTAACTGCACCATCCCAGCTCAGAACCTGGCTACATGCAAATTAGTCTGTCCCTGGCCCAGTGCATCATGGGAACAGGGCAGACCAAACTACGTAGCCAATTCTTTTACTGGAAAGGAAACAAGCTCCCGGGGACCGGTTTCTAGCATTACAGCCGTCTTCGGCCCGGCTTGCTTGAATCCTGATGGTGCAGTGAGCAAGGGACTCACATCTGAGCATACCCTTCCACGCTTATGGTGGACAAAACGATTCAGAAAAGGGAGTGGTGATGGACAGAGTATCTGAATTAAGCAGAACACTCCTACCCAGTCCAAAGATCAGGGCTTCATCCATCACCGTTTTTTAGCTAACTGCACCATCCCAGCTCAGAACCTGCCTACATGCAAATTAGTCTGTCCCTGGCCCAGTGCATCATGGGAACAGGGCAGACAAAACTACCAAGCCAATTCTTTTACTGGAAAGGAAACAAGCTTCCGGGGACCGGTTTCTGGCATTACAGACTTCTTCGGCCCGGCTTGCTTGAATCCTGATGGTGCAGTGAGCAAGGGACTCACATCTGAGCATACCCTTCCACGCTTATGGTGGACAAAACGATTCAGAAAAGGGGGTGGTGATGGACAGAGTATCTGAATTAAGCAGAACACTCCTACCCAGTCCAAAGATCAGGGCTTGATCCATCACCGTTTTTTTAGCTAACTGCACCATCCCAGCTCAGAACCTGGCTACATGCAAATTGGTCTGTCCCTGGACCAGTGCATCATGGGAACAGGGCAGACCAAACTACCAAGCCAATTCTTTTACTGGAAAGGAAACAAGCTTCCGGTGAACGGTTTCTGGCATTACAGCCGTCTTCGGCCCGGCTTGCTTGAATCCTGGTGGTGCAGTGAGCAAGGGACTCACATCTGAGCATACCCTTCCACGCTTATGGTGGACAAAACGATTCAGAAAAGGGGGTGGTGATGGACAGAGTATCTGAATTAAGCAGAACACTCCTACCCAGTCCAAAGATCAGGGCTTCATCCATCACCGTTTTTTAGCTAACTGCACCATCCCAGCTCAGAACCTGGCTACATGCAAATTAGTCTGTCCCTGGCCCAGTGCATCATGGGAACAGGGCAGACCAAACTACCAAGCCAATTCTTTTACTGGAAAGGAAACAAGCTTCCGGGGACCGGTTTCTGCCATTACAGCCGTCTTCGGCCCGGCTTGCTTGAATCCTGATGGTGCAGTGAGCAAGGGACTCACATCTGAGCATACCCTTCCACGCTTATGGTGGACAAAACGATTCAGAAAAGGGGGTGGTGATGGACAGAGTATCTGAATTAAGCAGAACACTCCTACCCAGTCCAATGATCAGGGCTTGATCCATCACCGCTTTTTAGCTAACTGCACCATCCCAGCTCAGAACCTGGCTACATGCAAAATTAGTCTGTCCCTGGCCCAGTGCATCATGGGAACAGGGCAGACCAAACTACCAAGCCAATTCTTTTACTGGAAAGGAAACAAGCTTCCGGGGACCGGTTTCTGCCTTTACAGCCGTCTTCGGCCCGACTTGCTTGAATCCTGATGGTGCAGTGAGCAAGGGACTCACATCTGAGCATACCCTTCCACGCTTATGGTGGACAAAACGATTCAGAAAAGGGGGTGGTGATGGACAGAGTATCTTAATTAAGCAGAACACTCCTACCCAGTCCAAAGATCAGGGCTTGATCCATCACCGTTTTTTAGCTAACTGCACCATCCCAGCTCAGAACCTGGCTACATGCAAATTAGTCTGTCCCTGGCCCAGTGCATCATGGGAACAGGGCAGACCAAACTACGTAGCCAATTCTTTTACTGGAAAGGAAACAAGCTCCCGGGGACCGGTTTCTGGCATTACAGCCGTCTTCGGCCCGGCTTGCTTGAATCCTGATGGTGCAGTGAGCAAGGGACTCACATCTGAGCATACCCTTCCACACTTATGGTGGACAAAACGATTCAGAAAAGGGGGTGGTGATGGACCGAGTATCTGAATTAAGCAGAAAACTCCTACCCAGTCCAAAGATCAGGGCTTGATCCATCACCGTTTTTTAGCTAACTGCACCATCCCAGCTCAGAACCTGGCTACATGCAAATTAGTCTGTCCCTGGCCCAGTGCATCATGGGAACAGGGCAGACCAAACTACCAAGCCAATTCTTTTACTGGAAAGGAAACAAGCTTCCGGGGACCGGTTTCTGGCATTACAGCCGTCTTCGGCCCGGCTTGCTTGAATCCTGATGGTGCAGTGAGCAAGGGACTCACATCTGAGCATACCCTTCCACGCTTATGGTGGACAAAACGATTCAGAAAAGGGGGTGATGATGGACAGAGTATCTGAATTAAGCAGAACACTCCTACCCAGTCCAAAGATCAGGGCTTGATCCATCACCGTTTTTTAGCTAACTGCACCATCCCAGCTCAGAACCTGGCTACATGCAAATTAGTCTGTCCCTGGCCCAGTGCATCATGGGAACAGGGCAGACCAAACTACCAAGCCAATTCTTTTACTGGAAAGGAAACAAGCTTCCGGGGACCGGTCTCTGGCATTACAGCCGTCTTCGGCCCGGCTTGCTTGAATCCTGATGGTGCAGTGAGCAAGGCACTCACATCTGAGCATACCCTTCCACGCTTATGGTGGACAAAACGATTCAGAAAAGGGGGTGGTGATGGACAGAGTATCTGAATTAAGCTGAACACTCCTACCCAGTCCAAAGATCAGGGCTTGATCCATCACCGTTTTTTAGCTAACGCACCATCCCAGCTCAGAACCTGGCTACATGCAAAATTAGTCTGTCCCTGGCCCAGTGCATCATGGGAACAGGGCAGACCAAACTACCAAGCCAATTCTTTTACTGGAAAGGAAACAAGCTCCCGGGGACCGGTTTCTGGCATTACAGCCGTCTTCGGCGCGGCTTGCTTGAATCCTGATGGTGCAGTGAGCAAGGGACTCACATCTGAGCATACCCTTCCACGCTTATGGTGGACAAAACGATTCAGAAAAGGGGGTGGTGATGGACAGAGTATCTGAATTAAGCAGAACACTCCTACCCAGTCCAAAGATCAGGGCTTGATCCATCACCGTTTTTTAGCTAACTGCACCATCCCAGCTCAGAACCTGGCTACATGCAAATTAGTCTGTCCCTGGCCCAGTGCATCATGGGAACAGGGCAGACCAAACTACCAAGCCAATTCATTTACTGGAAAGGAAACAAGCTTCCGGGGACCGGTTTCTGCCATTACAGCCGTCTTCGGCCCGGCTTGCTTGAATCCTGATGGTGTAGTGAGCAAGGGACTCACATCTGAGCATACCCTTCCACGCTTATGGTGGACAAAACGATTCAGAAAAGGGGGTGGTGATGGACAGAGTATCTTAATTAAGCAGAACACTCCTACCCAGTCCAAAGATCAGGGCTTGATCCATCACCGTTTTTCAGCTAACTGCACCATCCCAGCTCAGAACCTGGCTACATGCAAATTAGTCTGTCCCTGGCCCAGTGCATCATGGGAACAGGGCAGACCAAACTACCAAGCCAATTCTTTTACTGGAAAGGAAACAAGCTTCCGGGGACCTGTTTCTGCCATTACAGCCGTCTTCGGCCCGGCTTGCTTGAATCCTGATGGTGTAGTGAGCAAGGGACTCACATCTGAGCATACCCTTCCACGCTTATGGTGGACAAAACGATTCAGAAAAGGGGGTGGTGATGGACAGAGTATCTGAATTAAGCAGAACACTCCTACCCAGTCCAAAGATCAGGGCTTCATCCATCACCGTTTTTTAGCTAACTGCACCATCCCAGCTCAGAACCTGCCTACATGCAAATTAGTCTGTCCCTGGCCCAGTGCATCATGGGAACAGGGCAGACAAAACTACCAAGCCAATTCTTTTACTGGAAAGGAAACAAGCTTCCGGGGACCGGTTTCTGGCATTACAGACGTCTTCGGCCCGGCTTGCTTGAATCCTGATGGTGCAGTGAGCAAGGGACTCACATCTGAGCATACCCTTCCACGCTTATGGTGGACAAAACGATTCAGAAAAGGGGGTGGTGATGGACAGAGTATCTGAATTAAGCAGAACACTCCTACCCAGTCCAAAGATCAGGGCTTGATCCATCACCGTTTTTTTAGCTAACTTCACCATCCCAGCTCAGAACCTGGCTACATGCAAATTGGTCTGTCCCTGGACCAGTGCATCATGGGAACAGGGCAGACCAAACTACCAAGCCAATTCTTTTACTGGAAAGGAAACAAGCTTCTGGTGAACGGTTTCTGGCATTACAGCCGTCTTCGGCCCGGCTTGCTTGAATCCTGATGGTGCAATGAGCAAGGGACTCACATCTGAGCATACCCTTCCACGCTTATGGTGGACAAAACGATTCAGAAAAGGGGGTGATGATGGACAGAGTATCTGAATTAAGCAGAACACTCCTACCCAGTCCAAAGATCAGGGCTTGATCCATCACCGTTTTTTAGCTAACTGCACCATCCCAGCTCAGAACCTGGCTACATGCAAATTAGTCTGTCCCTGGCCCAGTGCATCATGGGAACAGGGCAGACCAAACTACCAAGCCAATTCTTTTACTGGAAAGGAAACAAGCTTCCGGGGACCGGTTTCTGCCATTACAGCCGTCTTCGGCCCGGCTTGCTTGAATCCTGATGGTGCAGTGAGCAAGGGACTCACATCTGAGCATACCCTTCCACGCTTATGGTGGACAAAACGATTCAGAAAAGGGGGTGGTGATGGACAGAGTATCTGAATTAAGCAGAACACTCCTACCCAGTCCAATGATCAGGGCTTGATCCATCACCGCTTTTTAGCTAACTGCACCATCCCAGCTCAGAACCTGGCTACATGCAAAATTAGTCTGTCCCTGGCCCAGTGCATAATGGGAACAGGGCAGACCAAACTACCAAGCCAATTCTTTTACTGGAAAGGAAACAAGCTTCCGGGGACCGGTTTCTGCCTTTACAGCCGTCTTCGGCCCGACTTGCTTGAATCCTGATGGTGCAGTGAGCAAGGGACTCACATCTGAGCATACCCTTCCACGCTTATGGTGGACAAAACGATTCAGAAAAGGGGGTGGTGATGGACAGAGTATCTTAATTAAGCAGAACACTCCTACCCAGTCCAAAGATCAGGGCTTGATCCATCACCGTTTTTTAGCTAACTGCACCATCCCAGCTCAGAACCTGGCTACATGCAAATTGGTCTGTCCCTGGACCAGTGCATCATGGGAACAGGGCAGACCAAACTACCAAGCCAATTCTTTTACTGGAAAGGAAACAAGCTTCCGGGGACCTGTTTCTGCCATTACAGCCGTCTTCGGCCCGGCTTGCTTGAATCCTGATGGTGTAGTGAGCAAGGGACTCACATCTGAGCATACCCTTCCACGCTTATGGTGGACAAAACGATTCAGAAAAGGGGGTGGTGATGGACAGAGTATCTGAATTAAGCAGAACACTCCTACCCAGTCCAAAGATCAGGGCTTCATCCATCACCGTTTTTTAGCTAACTGCACCATCCCAGCTCAGAACCTGCCTACATGCAAATTAGTCTGTCCCTGGCCCAGTGCATCATGGGAACAGGGCAGACAAAACTACCAAGCCAATTCTTTTACTGGAAAGGAAACAAGCTTCCGGGGACCGGTTTCTGGCATTACAGACGTCTTCGGCCCGGCTTGCTTGAATCCTGATGGTGCAGTGAGCAAGGGACTCACATCTGAGCATACCCTTCCACGCTTATGGTGGACAAAACGATTCAGAAAAGGGGGTGGTGATGGACAGAGTATCTGAATTAAGCAGAACACTCCTACCCAGTCCAAAGATCAGGGCTTGATCCATCACCGTTTTTTTAGCTAACTTCACCATCCCAGCTCAGAACCTGGCTACATGCAAATTGGTCTGTCCCTGGACCAGTGCATCATGGGAACAGGGCAGACCAAACTACCAAGCCAATTCTTTTACTGGAAAGGAAACAAGCTTCTGGTGAACGGTTTCTGGCATTACAGCCGTCTTCGGCCCGGCTTGCTTGAATCCTGATGGTGCAATGAGCAAGGGACTCACATCTGAGCATACCCTTCCACGCTTATGGTGGACAAAACGATTCAGAAAAGGGGGTGATGATGGACAGAGTATCTGAATTAAGCAGAACACTCCTACCCAGTCCAAAGATCAGGGCTTGATCCATCACCGTTTTTTAGCTAACTGCACCATCCCAGCTCAGAACCTGGCTACATGCAAATTAGTCTGTCCCTGGCCCAGTGCATCATGGGAACAGGGCAGACCAAACTACCAAGCCAATTCTTTTACTGGAAAGGAAACAAGCTTCCGGGGACCGGTTTCTGCCATTACAGCCGTCTTCGGCCCGGCTTGCTTGAATCCTGATGGTGCAGTGAGCAAGGGACTCACATCTGAGCATACCCTTCCACGCTTATGGTGGACAAAACGATTCAGAAAAGGGGGTGGTGATGGACAGAGTATCTGAATTAAGCAGAACACTCCTACCCAGTCCAATGATCAGGGCTTGATCCATCACCGCTTTTTAGCTAACTGCACCATCCCAGCTCAGAACCTGGCTACATGCAAAATTA
The DNA here is from genome assembly GCF_964263255.1 of Lissotriton vulgaris. Lineage (NCBI taxonomy): Eukaryota > Metazoa > Chordata > Amphibia > Caudata > Salamandridae > Lissotriton > Lissotriton vulgaris. Next base: position 815,270 of record NW_028251172.1, on the reverse strand, counting down.
GTCTGTCCCTGGCCCAGTGCATAATGGGAACAGGGCAGACCAAACTACCAAGCCAATTCTTTTACTGGAAAGGAAACAAGCTTCCGGGGACCGGTTTCTGCCTTTACAGCCGTCTTCGGCCCGACTTGCTTGAATCCTGATGGTGCAGTGAGCAAGGGACTCACATCTGAGCATACCCTTCCACGCTTATGGTGGACAAAACGATTCAGAAAAGGGGGTGGTGATGGACAGAGTATCTTAATTAAGCAGAACACTCCTACCCAGTCCAAAGATCAGGGCTTGATCCATCACCGTTTTTTAGCTAACTGCACCATCCCAGCTCAGAACCTGGCTACATGCAAATTAGTCTGTCCCTGGCCCAGTGTATCATGGGAACAGGGCAGACCAAACTACGTAGCCAATTCTTTTACTGGAAAGGAAACAAGCTCCCGGGGACCGGTTTCTGGCATTACAGCCGTCTTCGGCCCGGCTTGCTTGAATCCTGATGGTGCAGTGAGCAAGGGATTCACATCTGAGCATACCCTTCCACGCTTATGGTGGACAAAACGATTCAGAAAAGGGGGTGGTGATGGACAGAGTATCTGAATTAAGCAGAACACTCCTACCCAATCCAAAGATCAGGGCTTGATCCATCACTGTTTTTTAGCTAACTGCACCATCCCAGCTCAGAACCTGGCTACATGCAAATTAGTCTGTCCCTGGCCCAGTGCATCATGGGAACAGGGCAGACCAAACTACCAAGCCAATTCTTTTACTGGAAAGGAAACAAGCTTCTGGGGACCTGTTTCTGGCATTACAGCCGTCTTCGGCCCGGCTTGCTTGAATCCTGATGGTGTAGTGAGCAAGGGACTCACATCTGAGCATACCCTTCCACGCTTATGGTGGACAAAACGATTTAGAAAAGGGGGTGGTGATGGACAGAGTATCTGAATTAAGCAGAACACTCCTACCCAGTCCAAAGACCAGGGCTTGATCCATCACCGTTTTTCAGCTAACTGCACCATCCCAGCTCAGAACCTGGCTACATGCAAATTAGTCTGTCCCTGGCCCAGTGCATCATGGGAACAGGGCAGACCAAACTACCAAGCCAATTCTTTTACTGGAAAGGAAACAAGCTTCCGGGGACCTGTTTCTGCCATTACAGCCGTCTTCGGCCCGGCTTGCTTGAATCCTGATGGTGTAGTGAGCAAGGGACTCACATCTGAGCATACCCTTCCACGCTTATGGTGGACAAAACGATTCAGAAAAGGGGGTGGTGATGGACAGAGTATCTGAATTAAGCAGAACACTCCTACCCAGTCCAAAGATCAGGGCTTCATCCATCACCGTTTTTTAGCTAACTGCACCATCCCAGCTCAGAACCTGCCTACATGCAAATTAGTCTGTCCCTGGCCCAGTGCATCATGGGAACAGGGCAGACAAAACTACCAAGCCAATTCTTTTACTGGAAAGGAAACAAGCTTCCGGGGACCGGTTTCTGGCATTACAGACGTCTTCGGCCCGGCTTGCTTGAATCCTGATGGTGCAGTGAGCAAGGGACTCACATCTGAGCATACCCTTCCACGCTTATGGTGGACAAAACGATTCAGAAAAGGGGGTGGTGATGGACAGAGTATCTGAATTAAGCAGAACACTCCTACCCAGTCCAAAGATCAGGGCTTGATCCATCACCGTTTTTTTAGCTAACTGCACCATCCCAGCTCAGAACCTGGCTACATGCAAATTGGTCTGTCCCTGGACCAGTGCATCATGGGAACAGGGCAGACCAAACTACCAAGCCAATTCTTTTACTGGAAAGGAAACAAGCTTCCGGTGAACGGTTTCTGGCATTACAGCCGTCTTCGGCCCGGCTTGCTTGAATCCTGATGGTGCAGTGAGCAAGGGACTCACATCTGAGCATACCCTTCCACGCTTATGGTGGACAAAACGATTCAGAAAAGGGGGTGGTGATGGACAGAGTATCTGAATTAAGCAGAACACTCCTACCCAGTCCAAAGATCAGGGCTTGATCCATCACCGTTTTTTAGCTAACTGCACCATCCCAGCTCAGAACCTGGCTACATGCAAATTAGTCTGTCCCTGGCCCAGTGCATCATGGGAACAGGGCAGACCAAACTACCAAGCCAATTCTTTTACTGGAAAGGAAACAAGCTTCCGGGGACCGGTTTCTGCCATTACAGCCGTCTTCGGCCCGGCTTGCTTGAATCCTGATGGTGCAGTGAGCAAGGGACTCACATCTGAGCATACCCTTCCACGCTTATGGTGGACAAAACGATTCAGAAAAGGGGGTGGTGATGGACAGAGTATCTGAATTAAGCAGAACACTCCTACCCAGTCCAATGATCAGGGCTTGATCCATCACCGCTTTTTAGCTAACTGCACCATCCCAGCTCAGAACCTGGCTACATGCAAAATTAGTCTGTCCCTGGCCCAGTGCATCATGGGAACAGGGCAGACCAAACTACCAAGCCAATTCTTTTACTGGAAAGGAAACAAGCTTCTGGGGACCGGTTTCTGCCTTTACAGCCGTCTTCGGCCCGACTTGCTTGAATCCTGATGGTGCAGTGAGCAAGGGACTCACATCTGAGCATACCCTTCCACGCTTATGGTGGACAAAACGATTCAGAAAAGGGGGTGGTGATGGACAGAGTATCTGAATTAAGCAGAACACTCCTACCCAGTCCAAAGATCAGGGCTTGATCCATCACCGTTTTTTTAGCTAACTGCACCATCCCAGCTCAGAACCTGGCTACATGCAAATTGGTCTGTCCCTGGACCAGTGCATCATGGGAACAGGGCAGACCAAACTACCAAGCCAATTCTTTTACTGGAAAGGAAACAAGCTTCCGGTGAACGGTTTCTGGCATTACAGCCGTCTTCGGTCCGGCTTGCTTGAATCCTGATGGTGCAGTGAGCAAGGGACTCACATCTGAGCATACCCTTCCACGCTTATGGTGGACAAAACGATTCAGAAAAGGGGGTGGTGATGGACAGAGTATCTGAATTAAGCAGAACACTCCTACCCAGTCCAAAGATCAGGGCTTGATCCATCACCGTTTTTTAGCTAACTGCACCATCCCAGCTCAGAACCTGGCTACATGCAAATTAGTCTGTCCCTGGCCCAGTGCATCATGGGAACAGGGCAGACCAAACTACCAAGCCAATTCTTTTACTGGAAAGGAAACAAGCTTCCGGGGACCGGTTTCTGCCATTACAGCCGTCTTCGGCCCGGCTTGCTTGAATCCTGATGGTGCAGTGAGCAAGGGACTCACATCTGAGCATACCCTTCCACGCTTATGGTGGACAAAACGATTCAGAAAAGGGGGTGGTGATGGACAGAGTATCTGAATTAAGCAGAACACTCCTACCCAGTCCAATGATCAGGGCTTGATCCATCACCGCTTTTTAGCTAACTGCACCATCCCAGCTCAGAACCTGGCTACATGCAAAATTAGTCTGTCCCTGGCCCAGTGCATCATGGGAACAGGGCAGACCAAACTACCAAGCCAATTCTTTTACTGGAAAGGAAACAAGCTTCCGGGGACCGGTTTCTGCCTTTACAGCCGTCTTCGGCCCGACTTGCTTGAATCCTGATGGTGCAGTGAGCAAGGGACTCACATCTGAGCATACCCTTCCACGCTTATGGTGGACAAAACGATTCAGAAAAGGGGGTGGTGATGGACAGAGTATCTTAATTAAGCAGAACACTCCTACCCAGTCCAAAGATCAGGGCTTGATCCATCACCGTTTTTTAGCTAACTGCACCATCCCAGCTCAGAACCTGGCTACATGCAAATTAGTCTGTCCCTGGCCCAGTGCATCATGGGAACAGGGCAGACCAAACTACGTAGCCAATTCTTTTACTGGAAAGGAAACAAGCTCCCGGGGACCGGTTTCTGGCATTACAGCCGTCTTCGGCCAGGCTTGCTTGAATCCTGATGGTGCAGTGAGCAAGGGACTCACATCTGAGCATACCCTTCCACGCTTATGGTGGACAAAACGATTCAGAAAAGGGGGTGGTGATGGACAGAGTATCTGAATTAAGCAGAACACTCCTACCCAGTCCAAAGATCAGGCTTGATCCATCACCGTTTTTTAGCTAACTGCACCATCCCAGCTCAGAACCTGGCTACATGCAAATTAGTCTGTCCCTGGCCCAGTGCATCATGGGAACAGGGCAGACCAAACTACCAAGCCAATTCTTTTACTGGAAAGGAAACAAGCTTCCGGGGACCGGTTTCTGGCATTACAGCCGTCTTCGGCCCGGCTTGCTTGAATCCTGATGGTGCAGTGAGCAAGGGACTCACATCTGAGCATACCCTTCCACGCTTATGGTGGACAAAACGATTCAGAAAAGGGGGTGATGATGGACAGAGTATCTGAATTAAGCAGAACACTCCTACCCAGTCCAAAGATCAGGGCTTGATCCATCACCGTTTTTTAGCTAACTGCACCATCCCAGCTCAGAACCTGGCTACATGCAAATTAGTCTGTCCCTGGCCCAGTGCATCATGGGAACAGGGCAGACCAAACTACCAAGCCAATTCTTTTACTGGAAAGGAAACAAGCTTCCGGGGACCGGTTTCTGGCATTACAGCCGTCTTCGGCCCGGCTTGCTTGAATCCTGATGGTGCAGTGAGCAAGGGACTCACATCTGAGCATACCCTTCCACGCTTATGGTGGACAAAACGATTCAGAAAAGGGGGTGATGATGGACAGAGTATCTGAATTAAGCAGAACACTCCTACCCAGTCCAAAGATCAGGGCTTGATCCATCACCGTTTTTTAGCTAACTGCACCATCCCAGCTCAGAACCTGGCTACATGCAAATTAGTCTGTCCCTGGCCCAGTGCATCATGGGAACAGGGCAGACCAAACTACCAAGCCAATTCTTTTACTGGAAAGGAAACAAGCTTCCGGGGACCGGTTTCCGGCATTACAGCCATCTTCGGCCCGGCTTGCTTGAATCCTGATGGTGCAGTGAGCAAGGCACTCACATCTGAGCATACCCTTCCACGCTTATGGTGGACAAAACGATTCAGAAAAGGGGGTGGTGATGGACAGAGTATCTGAATTAAGCAGAACACTCCTACCCAGTCCAAAGATCAGGGCTTGATCCATCACCGTTTTTTAGCTAACTGCACCATCCCAGCTCAGAACCTGGCTACATGCAAAATTAGTCTGTCCCTGGCCCAGTGCATCATGGGAACAGGGCAGACCAAACTACCAAGCCAATTCTTTTACTGGAAAGGAAACAAGCTTCCGGGGACCGGTTTCTGCCTTTACAGCCGTCTTCGGCCCGGCTTGCTTGAATCCTGATGGTGCAGTGAGCAAGGGACTCACATCTGAGCATACCCTTCCACGCTTATGGTGGACAAAACGATTCAGAAAAGGGGATGGTGAGGGACAGAGTATCCTAATTAAGCAGAACACTCCTACCCAGTCCAAAGATCAGGGCTTGATCCATCACCGTTTTTTAGCTAACTGCACCATCCCAGCTCAGAACCTGGCTACATGCAAATTAGTCTGTCCCTGGCCCAGTGCATCATGGGAACAGGGCAGACCAAACTACCAAGCCAATTCTTTTACTGGAAAGGAAACAAGCTCCCGGGGACCGGTTTCTGGCATTACAGCCGTCTTCGGCCCGGCTTGCTTGAATCCTGATGGTGCAGTGAGCAAGGGACTCACATCTGAGCATACCCTTCCACGCTTATGGTGGACAAAACGATTCAGAAAAGGGGGTGGTGATGGACAGAGTATCTGAATTAAGCAGAACACTCCTACACAGTCCAAAGATCAGGGCTTGATCCATCACCATTTTTTAGCTAACTGCACCATCCCAGCTCAGAACCTGGCTACATGCAAATTAGTCTGTCCCTGGCCCAGTGCATCATGGGAACAGGGCAGACCAAACTACCAAGCCAATTCATTTACTGGAAAGGAAACAAGCTTCCGGGGACCGGTTTCTGCCATTACAGCCGTCTTCGGCCCGGCTTGCTTGAATCCTGATGGTGTAGTGAGCAAGGGACTCACATCTGAGCATACCCTTCCACGCTTATGGTGGACAAAACGATCCAGAAAAGGGGGTGGTGATGGACAGAGTATCTTAATTAAGCAGAACACTCCTACCCAGTCCAAAGATCAGGGCTTGACCCATCACCGTTTTTTAGCTAACTGCACCATCCCAGCTCAGAACCTGGCTACATGCAAATTAGTCTGTCCCTGGCCCAGTGCATCATGGGAACAGGGCAGACCAAACTACCAAGCCAATTCTTTTACTGGAAAGGAAACAAGCTTCCGGGGACCGGTTTCTGGCATTACAGCCGTCTTCGGCCCGGCTTGCTTGAATCCTGATGGTGCAGTGAGCAAGGGACTCACATCTGAGCATACCCTTCCACGCTTATGGTGGACAAAACGATTCAGAAAAGGGGGTGGTGATGGACAGAGTATCTGAATTAAGCAGAACACTCCTACCCAGTCCAAAGATTAGGGCTTGATCCATCACCGTTTTTTAGCTAACTGCACCATCCCATCTCAGAACCTGGCTACATGCAAATTGGTCTGTCCCTGGACCAGTGCATCATGGGAACAGGGCAGACCAAACTACCAAAACAATTCTTTTACTGGAAAGGAAACAAGCTTCCGGTGACCGGTTTCTGGCATTACAGCCGTCTTCGGCCCGGCTTGCTTGAATCCTGATGGTGCAGTGAGCAAGGGACTCACATCTGAGCATACCCTTCCACGCTTATGGTGGACAAAACGATTCAGAAAAGGGGGTGGTGATGGACAGAGTATCTGAATTAAGCAGAACACTCCTACACAGTCCAAAGATCAGGGCTTGATCCATCACCGTTTTTTAGCTAACTGCACTATCCCAGCTCAGAACCTGGCTACATGCAAATTAGTCTGTCCCTGGCCCAGTGCATCATGGGAACAGGGCAGACCAAACTACCAAGCCAATTCTTTTACTGGAAAGGAAACAAGCTCCCGGGGACCGGTTTCTGGCATTACAGCCGTCTTCGGCCCGGCTTGCTTGAATCCTGATGGTGCAGTGAGCAAGGGACTCACATCTGAGCATACCCTTCCACGCTTATGGTGGACAAAACGATTCAGAAAAGGGGGTGGTGATGGACAGAGTATCTGAATTAAGCAGAACACTCCTACCCAGTCCAAAGATCAGGGCTTGATCCATCACCGTTTTTTAGCTAACTGCACCATCCCAGCTCAGAACCTGGCTACATGCAAATTAGTCTGTCCCTGGCCCAGTGCATCATGGGAACAGGGCAGACCAAACTACCAAGCCAATTCTTTTACTGGAAAGGAAACAAGCTTCCGGGGACCTGTTTCTGGCATTACAGCCGTCTTCGGCCCGGCTTGCTTGAATCCTGATGGTGTAGTGAGCAAGGGACTCACATCTGAGCATACCCTTCCACGCTTATGGTGGACAAAACGATTCAGAAAAGGGGGTGGTGATGGACAGAGTATCTGAATTAAGCAGAACACTCCTACCCAGTCCAAAGATCAGGGCTTGATCCATCACCGTTTTTTAGCTAACTGCACCATCCCAGCTCAGAATCTGGCTACATGCAAATTAGTCTGTCCCTGGCCCAGTGCATCATGGGAACAGGGCAGACCAAACTACCAAGCCAATTCTTTTACTGGAAAGGAAACAAGCTTCCGGGGACCTGTTTCTGGCATTACAGCCGTCTTCGGCCCGGCTTGCTTGAATCCTGATGGTGTAGTGAGCAAGGGACTCACATCTGAGCATACCCTTCCACGCTTAAGGTGGACAAAACGATTCAGAAAAGGGGGTGGTGATGGACAGAGTATCTGAATTAAGCAGAACACTCCTACCCAGTCCAAAGATCAGGGCTTGATCCATCACCGTTTTTTAGCTAACTGCACCATCCCAGCTCAGAACCTGGCTACATGCAAATTAGTCTGTCCCTGGCCCAGTGCATCATGGGAACAGGGCAGACCAAACTACCAAGCCAATTCTTTTACTGGAAAGGAAACAAGCTTCCGGGGACCGGTTTCTGCCATTATAGCCGTCTTCGGCCCGGCTTGCTTGAATCCTGATGGTGCAGTGAGCAAGGGACTCACATCTGAGCATACCCTTCCACGCTTATGGTGGACAAAACGATTCAGAAAAGGGGGTGGTGATGGACAGAGTATCTGAATTAAGCAGAACACTCCTACCCAGTCCAATGATCAGGGCTTGATCCATCACCGCTTTTTAGCTAACTGCACCATCCCAGCTCAGAACCTGGCTACATGCAAAATTAGTCTGTCCCTGGCCCAGTGCATCATGGGAACAGGGCAGACCAAACTACCAAGCCAATTCTTTTACTTGAAAGGAAACAAGCTTCCGGGGACCGGTTTCTGCCTTTACAGCCGTCTTCGGCCCGACTTGCTTGAATCCTGATGGTGCAGTGAGCAAGGGACTCACATCTGAGCATACCCTTCCACGCTTATGGTGGACAAAACGATTCAGAAAAGGGGGTGGTGATGGACAGAGTATCTTAATTAAGCAGAACACTCCTACCCAGTCCAAAGATCAGGGCTTGATCGATCACCGTTTTTTAGCTAACTGCACCATCCCAGCTCAGAACCTGGCTACATGCAAATTAGTTTGTCCCTGGCCCAGTGCATCATGGGAACAGGGCAGACCAAACTACCAAGCCAATTCTTTTACTGGAAAGGAAACAAGCTCCCAGGGACCGGTTTCTGGCATTACAGCCGTCTTTGGCCCGGCTTGCTTGAATCCTGATGGTGCAGTGAGCAAGGGACTCACATCTGACTATACCCTTCCACGCTTATGGTGGACAAAACGATTCAGAAAAGGGGGTGGTGATGGACAGAGTATCTGAATTAAGCAGAACACTCCTACCCAGTCCAAAGATCAGGGCTTGATCCATCACCGTTTTTTAGCTAACTGCACCATCCCAGCTCAGAACCTGGCTAAATGCAAATTAGTCTGTCCCTGGCCCAGTGCATCATGGGAACAGGGCAGACCAAACTACCAAGCCAATTCTTTTACTGGAAAGGAAACAAGCTTCCGGGGACCGGTTTCTGGCATTACAGCCGTCTTCGGCCCGGCTTGCTTGAATCCTGATGGTGCAGTGAGCAAGGGACTCACATCTGAGCATACCCTTCCACACTTATGGTGGACAAAACGATTCAGAAAAGGGGGTGATGATGGACAGAGTATCTGAATTAAGCAGAACACTCCTACACAGTCCAAAGATCAGGACTTGATCCATCACCGTTTTTTAGCTAACTGCACCATCCCAGCTCAGAACCTGGCTACATGCAAATTAGTCTGTCCCTGGCCCAGTGCATCATGGGATTAGGGCAGACCAAACTACCAAGCCAATTCTTTTACTGGAAAGGAAACAAGCTTCCGGGGACCGGTTTCTGCCATTACAGCCGTCTTCGGCCCGGCTTGCTTGAATCCTGATGGTGCAGTGAGCAAGGGACTCACATCTGAGCATACCCTTCCACGCTTATGGTGGACAAAACGATTCAGAAAAGGGGGTGGTGATGGACAGAGTATCTGAATTAAGCAGAACACTCCTACCCCGGCCAAAGATCAGGGCTTGATCCATCACCGTTTTTTAGCTAACTGCACCATCCCAGCTCAGAACCTGGCTACATGCAAATTAGTCTGTCCCTGGCCCAGTGCATCATGGGAACAGGGCAGACCAAACTACCAAGCCAATTCTTTTACTGGAAAGGAAACAAGCTTCCGGGGACCTGTTTCTGGCATTACAGCCGTCTTCGGCCCGGCTTGCTTGAATCCTGATGGTGTAGTGAGCAAGGGACTCACATCTGAGCATACCCTTCCACGCTTATGGTGGACAAAACGATTCAGAAAAGGGGGTGGTGATGGACAGAGTATCTGAATTAAGCAGAACACTCCTACCCAGTCCAAAGATCAGGGCTTGATCCATCACCGTTTTTTAGCTAACTGCACCATCCCAGCTCAGAACCTGGCTACATGCAAATTAGTCTGTCCCTGGCCCAGTGCATCATGGGAACAGGGCAGACCAAACTACCAAGCCAATTCTTTTACTGGAAAGGAAACAAGCTTCCGGGGACCGGTTTCTGGCATTACAGCCGTCTTCGGCCCGGCTTGCTTGAATCCTGATGGTGCAGTGAGCAAGGGACTCACATCTGAGCATACCCTTCCACGCTTATGGTGGACAAAACGATTCAGAAAAGGGGGTGATGATGGACAGAGTTTCTGAATTAAGCAGAACACTCCTACACAGTCCAAAGATCAGGGCTTGAGCCATCACCGTTTTTTAGCTAACTGCACCATCCCAGCTCAGAACCTGGCTACATGCAAATTAGTCTGTCCCTGGCCCAGTGCATCATGGGATTAGGGCAGACCAAACTACCAAGCCAATTCTTTTACTGGAAAGGAAACAAGCTTCCGGGGACCGGTTTCTGCCATTACAGCCGTATTCGGCCCGGCTTGCTTGAATCCTGATGGTGCAGTGAGCAAGGGACTCACATCTGAGCATACCCTTCCACGCTTATGGTGGACAAAACGATTCAGAAAAGGGGGTGGTGATGGACAGAGTATCTGAATTAAGCAGAACACTCCTACCCAGTCCAAAGATCAGGGCTTGATCCATCACCGTTTTTTAGCTAACTGCACCATCCCAGCTCAGAACCTGGCTACATGCAAATTAGTCTGTCCCTGGCCCAGTGCATCATGGGAACAGGGCAGACCAAACTACCAAGCCAATTCTTTTACTGGAAAGGAAACAAGCTCCCGGGGACCAGTTTCTGGCATTACAGCCGTCTTCGGCCCGGCTTGCTTGAATCCTGATGGTGCAGTGAGCAAGGGACTTACATCTGAGCATACCCTTCCACGCTTATGGTGGACAAAACGATTCAGAAAAGGGGGTGGTGATGGACAGAGTATCTGAATTAAGCAGAACACTCCTACCCAGTCCAAAGATCAGGGCTTGATCCATCACCGTTTTTTAGCTAACTGCACCATCCCAGCTCAGAACCTGGCTAGATGCAAATTAGTCTGTCCCTGGCCCAGTGCATCATGGGAACAGGGCAGACCAAACTACCAAGCCAATTCTTTTACTGGAAAGGAAACAAGCTTCCGGGGACCTGTTTCTGGCATTATAGCCGTCTTCGGCCCGGCTTGCTTGAATCCTGATGGTGTAGTGAGCAAGGGACTCACATCTGAGCATACCCTTCCACGCTTATGGTGGACAAAACGATTCAGAAAAGGGGGTGGTGATGGACAGAGTATCTGAATTAGGCAGAACACTCCTACCCAGTCCAAAGATCAGGGCTTGATCCATCACCGTTTTTTAGCTAACTGCACCATCCCAGCTCAGAACCTGGCTACATGCAAATTAGTCTGTCCCTGGCCCAGTGCCTCATGGGAACAGGGCAGACTAAACTACCAAGCCAATTCTTTTACTGGAAAGGAAACAAGCTTCCGGGGACCTGTTTCTGGCATTACAGCCGTCTTCGGCCCGGCTTGCTTGAATCCTGATGGTGTAGTGAGCAAGGGACTCACATCTGAGCATACCCTTCCACGCTTATGGTGGACAAAACGATTCAGAAAAGGGGGTGGTGATGGACAGAGTATCTGAATTAAGCAGAACACTCCTACCCAGTCCAAAGATCAGGGCTTGATCCATCACCGTTTTTTAGCTAACTGCACCATCCCAGCTCAGAACCTGGCTACATGCAAATTAGTCTGTCCCTGGCCCAGTGCATCATGGGAACAGGGCAGACCAAACTACCAAGCCAATTCTTTTACTGGAAAGGAAACAAGCTTCCGGGGACCGGTTTCTGGCATTACAGCCGTCTTCGGCCCGGCTTGCTTGAATCCTGATGGTGCAGTGAGCAAGGGACTCACATCTGAGCATACCCTTCCACGCTTATGGTGGACAAAACGATTCAGAAAAGGGGGTGGTGATGGACAGAGTATCTGAATTAAGCAGAACACTCCTACCCAGTCCAAAGATCAGGGCTTGATCCATCACCGTTTTTTAGCTAACTGCACCATCCCAGCTCAGAACCTGGCTAGATGCAAATTAGTCTGTCCCCGGCCCAGTGCATCATGGGAACAGGGCAGACCAAACTACCAAGCCAATTCTTTTACTGGAAAGGAAACAAGCTTCCGGGGACCTGTTTCTGGCATTATAGCCGTCTTCGGCCCGGCTTGCTTGAATCCTGATGGTGTAGTGAGCAAGGGACTCACATCTGAGCATACCCTTCCACGCTTATGGTGGACAAAACGATTCAGAAAAGGGGGTGGTGATGGACAGAGTATCTGAATTAGGCAGAACACTCCTACCCAGTCCAAAGATCAGGGCTTGATCCATCACCGTGTTTTAGCTAACTGCACCATCCCAGCCCAGAACCTGGCTACATGCAAATTAGTCTGTCCCTGGCCCAGTGCCTCATGGGAACAGGGCAGACTAAACTACCAAGCCAATTCTTTTACTGGAAAGGAAACAAGCTTCCGGGGACCTGTTTCTGGCATTACAGCCGTCTTCAGCCCGGCTTGCTTGAATCCTGATGGTGTAGTGAGCAAGGGACTCACATCTGAGCATACCCTTCCACGCTTATGGTGGACAAAACGATTCAGAAAAGGGGGTGGTGATGGACAGAGTATCTGAATTAAGCAGAACACTCCTACCCAGTCCAAAGATCAGGGCTTGATCCATCACCGTTTTTTAGCTAACTGCACCATCCCAGCTCAGAACCTGGCTACATGCAAATTAGTCTGTCCCTGGCCCAGTGCATCATGGGAACAGGGCAGACCAAACTACCAAGCCAATTCTTTTACTGGAAAGGAAACAAGCTTCCGGGGACCGGTTTCTGCCATTACAGCCGTCTTCGGCCCGGCTTGCTTGAATCCTGATGGTGCAGTGAGCAAGGGACTCACATCTGAGCATACCCTTCCACGCTTATGGTGGACAAAACGATTCAGAAAAGGGGGTGGTGATGGACAGAGTATCTGAATTAAGCAGAACACTCCTACCCAGTCCAATGATCAGGGCTTGATCCATCACCGCTTTTTAGCTAACTGCACCATCCCAGCTCAGAACCTGGCTACATGCAAAATTAGTCTGTCCCTGGCCCAGTGCATCATGGGAACAGGGCAGACCAAACTACCAAGCCAATTCTTTTACTGGAAAGGAAACAAGCTTCCGGGGACCGGTTTCTGCCTTTACAGCCGTCTTCGGCCCGACTTGCTTGAATCCTGATGGTGCAGTGAGCAAGGGACTCACATCTGAGCATACCCTTCCACGCTTATGGTGGACAAAACGATTCAGAAAAGGGGGTGGTGATGGACAGAGTATCTTAATTAAGCAGAACACTCCTACCCAGTCCAAAGATCAGGGCTTGATCCATCACCGTTTTTTAGCTAACTGCACCATCCCAGCTCAGAACCTGGCTACATGCAAATTAGTCTGTCCCTGGCCCAGTGCATCATGGGAACAGGGCAGACCAAACTACCAAGCCAATTCTTTTACTGGAAAGGAAACAAGCTCCCGGGGACCGGTTTCTGGCATTACAGCCGTCTTCGGCCCGGCTTGCTTGAATCCTGATGGTGCAGTGAGCAAGGGACTCACATCTGAGCATACCCTTCCACGCTTATGGTGGACAAAACGATTCAGAAAAGGGGGTGGTGATGGACAGAGTATCTGAATTAAGCAGAACACTCCTACCCAGTCCAAAGATCAGGGCTTGATCCATCACCGTTTTTTAGCTAACTGCACCATCCCAGCTCAGAACCTGGCTACATGCAAATTAGTCTGTCCCTGGCCCAGTGCATCATGGGAACAGGGCAGACCAAACTACCAAGCCAATTCTTTTACTGGAAAGGAAACAAGCTCCCGGGGACCGGTTTCTGGCATTACAGCCGTCTTCGGCCCGGCTTGCTTGAATCCTGATGGTGCAGTGAGCAAGGGACTCACATCTGAGCATACCCTTCCACGCTTATGGTGGACAAAACGATTCAGAAAAGGGGGTGGTGATGGACAGAGTATCTGAATTAAGCAGAACACTCCTACCCAGTCCAAAGATCAGGGCTTGATCCATCACCGTTTTTTAGCTAACTGCACCATCCCAGCTCAGAACCTGGCTACATGCAAATTAGTCTGTCCCTGGCCCAGTGCATCATGGGAACAGGGCAGACCAAACTACCAAGCCAATTCTTTTACTGGAAAGGAAACAAGCTTCCGGGGACCGGTTTCTGCCTTTACAGCCGTCTTCGGCCCGACTTGCTTGAATCCTGATGGTGCAGTGAGCAAGGGACTCACATCTGAGCATACCCTTCCACGCTTATGGTGGACAAAACGATTCAGAAAAGGGGGTGGTGATGGACAGAGTATCTTAATTAAGCAGAACACTCCTACCCAGTCCAAAGATCAGGGCTTGATCCATCACCGTTTTTTAGCTAACTGCACCATCCCAGCTCAGAACCTGGCTACATGCAAATTAGTCTGTCCCTGGCCCAGTGCATCATGGGAACAGGGCAGACCAAACTACCAAGCCAATTCTTTTACTGGAAAGGAAACAAGCTTCCGGGGACCGGTTTCTGCCTTTACAGCCGTCTTCGGCCCGACTTGCTTGAATCCTGATGGTGCAGTGAGCAAGGGACTCACATCTGAGCATACCCTTCCACGCTTATGGTGGACAAAACGATTCAGAAAAGGGGGTGGTGATGGACAGAGTATCTTAATTAAGCAGAACACTCCTACCCAGTCCAAAGATCAGGGCTTGATCCATCACCGTTTTTTAGCTAACTGCACCATCCCAGCTCAGAACCTGGCTACATGCAAATTAGTCTGTCCCTGGCCCAGTGCATCATGGGAACAGGGCAGACCAAACTACCAAGCCAATTCTTTTACTGGAAAGGAAACAAGCTCCCGGGGACCGGTTTCTGGCATTACAGCCGTCTTCGGCCCGGCTTGCTTGAATCCTGATGGTGCAGTGAGCAAGGGACTCACATCTGAGCATACCCTTCCACGCTTATGGTGGACAAAACGATTCAGAAAAGGGGGTGGTGATGGACAGAGTATCTGAATTAAGCAGAACACTCCTACCCAGTCCAAAGATCAGGGCTTGATCCATCACCGTTTTTTAGCTAACTGCACCATCCCAGCTCAGAACCTGGCTACATGCAAATTAGTCTGTCCCTGGCCCAGTGCATCATGGGAACAGGGCAGACCAAACTACCAAGCCAATTCTTTTACTGGAAAGGAAACAAGCTTCCGCGGACCGGTTTCTGGCATTACAGCCGTCTTCGGCCCGGCTTGCTTGAATCCTGATGGTGCAGTGAGCAAGGGACTCACATCTGAGCATACCCTTCCACGCTTATGGTGGACAAAACGATTCAGAAAAGGGGGTGATGATGGACAGAGTATCTGAATTAAGCAGAACACTCCTACCCAGTCCAAAGATCAGGGCTTGATCCATCACCGTTTTTTAGCTAACTGCACCATCCCAGCTCAGAACCTGGCTACATGCAAATTAGTCTGTCCCTGGCCCAGTGCATCATGGGAACAGGGCAGACCAAACTACCAAGCCAATTCTTTTACTGGAAAGGAAACAAGCTTCCGGGGACCGGTTTCTGGCATTACAGCCGTCTTCGGCCCGGCTTGCTTGAATCCTGATGGTGCAGTGAGCAAGGGACTCACATCTGAGCATACCCTTCCACGCTTATGGTGGACAAAACGATTCAGAAAAGGGGGTGATGATGGACAGAGTATCTGAATTAAGCAGATCACTCCTACCCAGTCCACAGATCAGGGCTTGATCCATCACCGTTTTTTTAGCTAACTGCACCATCCAAGCTCAGAACCTGGCTACATGCAAATTAGTCTGTCCCTGGCCCAGTGCATCATGGGAACAGGGCAGACCAAACTACCAAGCCAATTCTTTTACTGGAAAGGAAACAAGCTTCCGGGGACCGGTTTCTGGCATTACAGCCGTCTTCGGCCCGGCTTGCTTGAATCCTGATGGTGCAGTGAGCAAGGCACTCACATCTGAGTATACACTTCCACGCTTATGGTGGACAAAACGATTCAGAAAAGGGGGTGGTGATGGACAGAGTATCTGAATTAAGCAGAACACTCCTACCCAGTCCAAAGATCAGGGCTTGATCCATCACCGTTTTTTAGCTAACTGCACCATCCCAGCTCAGAACCTGGCTACATGCAAAATTAGTCTGTCCCTGGCCCAGTGCATCATGGGAACAGGGCAGACCAAACTACCAAGCCAATTCTTTTACTGGAAAGGAAACAAGCTTCCGGGGACCGGTTTCTGCCTTTACAGCCGTCTTCGGCCCGGCTTGCTTGAATCCTGATGGTGCAGTGAGCAAGGGACTCACATCTGAGCATACCCTTCCACGCTTATGGTGGACAAAACGATTCAGAAAAGGGGGTGGTGATGGACAGAGTATCTTAATTAAGCAGAACACTCCTACCCAGTCCAAAGATCAGGGCTTGATCCATCACCGTTTTTTAGCTAACTGCACCATCCCAGCTCAGAACCTGGCTACATGCAAATTAGTCTGTCCCTGGCCTAGTGCATCATGGGAACAGGGCAGACCAAACTACCAAGCCAATTCTTTTACTGGAAAGGAAACAAGCTTCCGGGGACCGGTTTCTGCCTTTACAGCCATCTTCGGCCCGGCTTGCTTGAATCCTGATGGTGCAGTGCGCAAGGGACTCACATTTGAGCATACCCTTCCACGCTTATGGTGGACAAAATGATTCAGAAAAGGGGGTGGTGATGGACAGAATATCTAAATTAAGCAGAACACTCCTACCCAGTCCAAAGATCAGGGCTTGATCCATCACCGTTTTTTAGCTAACTGCACCATCCCAGCTCAGAACCTGGCTACATGCAAATTAGTCTGTCCCTGGCCCAGTGCATCATGGGAACAGGGCAGAACAAACTACCAAGCCAATTCTTTTACTGGAAAGGAAACAAGCTCCCGGGGACCGGTTTCTGGCATTACAGCCGACTTCGGCCCGGCTTGCTTGAATCCTGATGGTGCAGTGAGCAAGGGACTCACATCTGAGCATACCCTTCCACGCTTATGGTGGACAAAACGATTCAGAAAAGGGGGTGGTGATGGACAGAGTATCTGAATTAAGCAGAACACTCCTACCCAGTCCAAAGATCAGGGCTTGATCCATCACCGTTTTTTAGCTAACTGCACCATCCCAGCTCAGAACCTGGCTACATGCAAATTAGTCTGTCCCTGGCCCAGTGCATCATGGGAACAGGGCAGACCAAACTACCAAGCCAATTCTTTTACTGGAAAGGAAACAAGCTTCCGGGGACCGGTTTCTGGCATTACAGCCGTCTTCGGCCCGGCTTGCTTGAATCCTGATGGTGCAGTGAGCAAGGGACTCACATCTGAGCATACCCTTCCACGCTTATGGTGGACAAAACGATTCAGAAAAGGGGGTGGTGATGGACAGAGTATCTGAATTAAGCAGAAAACTCCTACCCAGTCCAAAGATCAGGGCTTGATCCATCACCGTTTTTTTTAGCTAACTGCACCATCCCAGCTCAGAACCTGGCTACATGCAAAATTAGTCTGTCCCTGGCCCAGTGCATCATGGGAACAGGGCAGACCAAACTACCAAGCCAATTCTTTTACTGGAAAGGAAACAAGCTTCCGGGGACCGGTTTCTGCCATTACAGCCGTCTTCGGCCCGGCTTGCTTGAATCCTGATGGTGCAGTGAGCAAGGGACTCACATCTGAGCATACCCTTCCACGCTTATGGTGGACAAAACGATTCAGAAAAGGGGGTGGTGATGGACAGAGTATCTTAATTAAGCAGAACACTCCTACCCAGTCCAAAGATCAGGGCTTGATCCATCACCGTTTTTTAGCTAACTGCACCATTCCAGCTCAGAACCTGGCTACATGCAAATTAGTCTGTCCCTGGCCCAGTGCATCATGGGAACAGGGCAGACCAAACTACCAAGCCAATTCTTTTACTGGAAAGGAAACAAGCTCCCGGGGACCGCTTTCTGGCATTACAGCCGCCTTCGGCCCGGCTTGCTTGAATCCTGATGGTGCAGTGAGCAAGGGACTCACATCTGAGCATACCCTTCCACGCTTATGGTGGACAAAACGATTCAGAAAAGGGGGTGGTGATGGACAGAGTATCTGAATTAAGCAGAACACTCCTACCCAGTCCAAAGATCAGGGCTTCATCCATCACCGTTTTTTAGCTAACTGCACCATCCCAGCTCAGAACCTGGCTACATGCAAATTAGTCTGTCCCTGGCCCAGTGCATCATGGGAACAGGGCAGACCAAACTACCAAGCCAATTCTTTTACTGGAAAGGAAACAAGCTTCCGGGGACCGGTTTCTGGCATTACAGCCGTCTTCGGCCCGGCTTGCTTGAATCCTGATGGTGCAGTGAGCAAGGGACTCACATCTGAGCATACCCTTCCACGCTTATGGTGGACAAAACGATTCAGAAAAGGGGGTGGTGATGGACAGAGTATCTGAATTAAGCAGAACACTCCTACCCAGTCCAAAGATCAGGGCTTGATCCATCACCGTTTTTTAGCTAACTGCACCATCCCATCTCAGAACCTGGCTACATGCAAATTGGTCTGTCCCTGGACCAGTGCATCATGGGAACAGGGCAGACCAAACTACCAAGCCAATTCTTTTACTGGAAAGGAAACAAGCTTCCGGTGACCGGTTTCTGGCATTACAGCCGTCTTCGGCCCGGCTTGCTTGAATCCTGATGGTGCAGTGAGCAAGGGACTCACATCTGAGCATACCCTTCCACGCTTATGGTGGAGGAAACGATTCAGAAAAGGGGGTGGTGATGGACAGAGTATCTGAATTAAGCAGAACACTCCTACACAGTCCAAAGATCAGGGCTTGATCCATCACCGTTTTTTAGCTAACTGCACCATCCCAGCTCAGAACCTGGCTACATGCAAATTAGTCTGTCCCTGGCCCAGTGCATCATGGGATTAGGGCAGACCAAACTACCAAGCCAATTCTTTTACTGGAAAGGAAACAAGCTTCCGGGGACCGGTTTCTACCATTACAGCCGTCTTCGGCCCGGCTTGCTTGAATCCTGATGGTGCAGTGAGCAAGGGACTCACATCTGAGCATACCCTTCCACGCTTATGGTGGACAAAACGATTCAGAAAAGGGGGTGGTGATGGACAGAGTATCTGAATTAAGCAGAACACTCCTACCCAGTCCAAAGATCAGGGCTTGATCCATCACCGTTTTTTAGCTAACTGCACCATCCCAGCTCAGAACCTGGCTACATGCAAATTAGTCTGTCCCTGGCCCAGTGCATCATGGGAACAGGGCAGACCAAACTACCAAGCCAATTCTTTTACTGGAAAGGAAACAAGCTTCCGGGGACCGGTTTCTGGCATTACAGCCGTCTTCGGCCCGGCTTGCTTGAATCCTGATGGTGCAGTGAGCAAGGGACTCACATCTGAGCATACCCTTCCACGCTTTTGGTGGACAAAACGATTCAGAAAAGGGGGTGGTGATGGACAGAGTATCTGAATTAAGCAGAACACTCCTACCCAGTCCAAAGATCAGGGCTTGATCCATCACCGTTTTTTAGCTAACTGCACCATCCCAGCTCAGAACCTGGCTACATGCAAATTAGTCTGTCCCTGGCCCAGTGCATCATGGGAACAGGGCAGACCAAACTACCAAGCCAATTCTTTTACTGGAAAGGAAACAAGCTTCCGCGGACCGGTTTCTGGCATTACAGCCGTCTTCGGCCCGGCTTGCTTGAATCCTGATGGTGCAGTGAGCAAGGGACTCACATCTGAGCATACCCTTCCACGCTTATGGTGGACAAAACGATTCAGAAAAGGGGGTGATGATGGACAGAGTATCTGAATTAAGCAGAACACTCCTACCCAGTCCAAAGATCAGGGCTTGATCCATCACCGTTTTTTAGCTAACTGCACCATCCCAGCTCAGAACCTGGCTACATGCAAATTAGTCTGTCCCTGGCCCAGTGCATCATGGGAACAGGGCAGACCAAACTACCAAGCCAATTCTTTTACTGGAAAGGAAACAAGCTTCCGGGGACCGGTTTCTGGCATTACAGCCGTCTTCGGCCCGGCTTGCTTGAATCCTGATGGTGCAGTGAGCAAGGGACTCACATCTGAGCATACCCTTCCACGCTTATGGTGGACAAAACGATTCAGAAAAGGGGGTGATGATGGACAGAGTATCTGAATTAAGCAGAACACTCCTACCCAGTCCACAGATCAGGGCTTGATCCATCACCGTTTTTTAGCTAACTGCACCATCCAAGCTCAGAACCTGGCTACATGCAAATTAGTCTGTCCCTGGCCCAGTGCATCATGGGAACAGGGCAGACCAAACTACCAAGCCAATTCTTTTACTGGAAAGGAAACAAGCTTCCGGGGACCGGTTTCTGGCATTACAGCCGTCTTCGGCCCGGCTTGCTTGAATCCTGATGGTGCAGTGAGCAAGGCACTCACATCTGAGTATACCCTTCCACGCTTATGGTGGACAAAACGATTCAGAAAAGGGGGTGGTGATGGACAGAGTATCTGAATTAAGCAGAACACTCCTACCCAGTCCAAAGATCAGGGCTTCATCCATCACCGTTTTTTAGCTAACTGCACCATCCCAGCTCAGAACCTGCCTACATGCAAATTAGTCTGTCCCTGGCCCAGTGCATCATGGGAACAGGGCAGACCAAACTACCAAGCCAATTCTTTTACTGGAAAGGAAACAAGCTTCCGGGGACCAGTTTCTGCCTTTACAGCCGTCTTCGGCCCGGCTTGCTTGAATCCTGATGGTGCAGTGAGCAAGGGACTCACATCTGAGCATACCCTTCCACGCTTATGGTGGACAAAACGATTCAGAAAAGGGGGTGGTGATGGACAGAGTATCTTAATTAAGCAGAACACTCCTACCCAGTCCAAAGATCAGGGCTTGATCCATCACCGTTTTTTAGCTAACTGCACCATCCCAGCTCAGAACCTGGCTACATGCAAATTAGTCTGTCCCTGGCCTAGTGCATCATGGGAACAGGGCAGACCAAACTACCAAGCCAATTCTTTTACTGGAAAGGAAACAAGCTTCCGGGGACCGGTTTCTGCCTTTACAGCCGTCTTCGGCCCGGCTTGCTTGAATCCTGATGGTGCAGTGCGCAAGGGACTCACATCTGAGCATACCCTTCCACGCTTATGGTGGACAAAATGATTCAGAAAAGGGGGTGGTGATGGACAGAATATCTAAATTAAGCAGAACACTCCTACCCAGTCCAAAGATCAGGGCTTGATCCATCACCGTTTTTTAGCTAACTGCACCATCCCAGCTCAGAACCTGGCTACATGCAAATTAGTCTGTCCCTGGCCCAGTGCATCATGGGAACAGGGCAGACCAAACTACCAAGCCAATTCTTTTACTGGAAAGGAAACAAGCTCCCGGGGACCGGTTTCTGGCATTACAGCTGACTTCGGCCCGGCTTGCTTGAATCCTGATGGTGCAGTGAGCAAGGGACTCACATCTGAGCATACCCTTCCACGCTTATGGTGGACAAAACGATTCAGAAAAGGGGGTGGTGATGGACAGAGTATCTGAATTAAGCAGAACACTCCTACCCAGTCCTAAGATCAGGGCTTGATCCATCACCGTTTTTTAGCTAACTGCACCATCCCAGCTCAGAACCTGGCTACATGCAAATTAGTCTGTCAATGGCCCAGTGCATCATGGGAACAGGGCAGACCAAACTACCAAGCCAATTCTTTTACTGGAAAGGAAACAAGCTTCCGGGGACCGGTTTCTGGCATTACAGCCGTCTTCGGCCCGGCTTGCTTGAATCCTGATGGTGCAGTGAGCAAGGGACTCACATCTGAGCATACCCTTCCACGCTTATGGTGGACAAAACGATTCAGAAAAGGGGGTGGTGATGGACAGAGTATCTGAATTAAGCAGAACACTCCTACCCAGTCCAAAGATCAGGGCTTGATCCATCACCGTTTTTTTAGCTAACTGCACCATCCCAGCTCAGAACCTGGCTACATGCAAAATTAGTCTGTCCCTGGCCCAGTGCATCATGGGAACAGGGCAGACCAAACTACCAAGCCAATTCTTTTACTGGAAAGGAAACAAGCTCCCGGGGACCGCTTTCTGGCATTACAGCCGCCTTCGGCGCGGCTTGCTTGAATCCTGATGGTGCGTGAGCAAGGGACTCACATCTGAGCATACCCTTCCACGCTTATGGTGGACAAAACGATTCAGAAAAGGGGGTGGTGATGGACAGAGTATCTGAATTAAGCAGAACACTCCTACCCAGTCCAAAGATCAGGGCTTCATCCATCACCGTTTTTTAGCTAACTGCACCATCCCAGCTCAGAACCTGGCTACATGCAAATTAGTCTGTCCCTGGCCCAGTGCATCATGGGAACAGGGCAGACCAAACTACCAAGCCAATTCTTTTACTGGAAAGGAAACAAGCTTCCGGGGACCGGTTTCTGGCATTACAGCCGTCTTCGGCCCGGCTTGCTTGAATCCTGATGGTGCAGTGAGCAAGGGACTCACATCTGAGCATACCCTTCCACGCTTATGGTGGACAAAACGATTCAGAAAAGGGGGTGGTGATGGACAGAGTATCTGAATTAAGCAGAACACTCCTACCCAGTCCAAAGATCAGGGCTTGATCCATCACCGTTTTTTAGCTAACTGCACCATCCCATCTCAGAACCTGGCTACATGCAAATTGGTCTGTCCCTGGACCAGTGCATCATGGAAACAGGGCAGACCAAACTACCAAGCCAATTCTTTTACTGGAAAGGAAACAAGCTTCCGGTGACCGGTTTCTGGCATTACAGCCGTCTTCGGCCCGGCTTGCTTGAATCCTGATGGTGCAGTGAGCAAGGGACTCACATCTGAGCATACCCTTCCACGCTTATGGTGGACAAAACGATTCAGAAAAGGGGGTGGTGAAGGACAGAGTATCTGAATTAAGCAGAACACTCCTACACAGTCCAAAGATCAGGGCTTGATCCATCACCGCTTTTTAGCTAACTGCACCATCCCAGCTCAGAACCTGGCTACATGCAAATTAGTCTGTCCCTGGCCCAGTGCATCATGGGATTAGGGCAGACCAAACTACCAAGCCAATTCTTTTACTGGAAAGGAAACAAGCTTCCGGGGACCGGTTTCTACCATTACAGCCGTCTTCGGCCCGGCTTGCTTGAATCCTGATGGTGCAGTGAGCAAGGGACTCACATCTGAGCATCCCCTTCCACGCTTATGGTGGACAAAACGATTCAGAAAAGGGGGTGGTGATGGACAGAGTATCTGAATTAAGCAGAACACTCCTACCCAGTCCAAAGATCAGGGCTTGATCCATCACCGTTTTTTAGCTAACTGCACCATCCCAGCTCAGAACCTGGCTACATGCAAATTAGTCTGTCCCTGGCCCAGTGCATCATGGGAACAGGGCAGACCAAACTACCAAGCCAATTCTTTTACTGGAAAGGAAACAAGCTTCCGGGGACCGGTTTCTGGCATTACAGCCGTCTTCGGCCCGGCTTGCTTGAATCCTGATGGTGCAGTGAGCAAGGGACTCACATCTGAGCATACCCTTCCACGCTTTTGGTGGACAAAACGATTCAGAAAAGGGGGTGGTGATAGACAGAGTATCTGAATTAAGCAGAACACTCCTACCCAGTCCAAAGATCAGGGCTTGATCCATCACCGTTTTTTAGCTAACTGCACCATCCCAGCTCAGAACCTGGCTACATGCAAATTAGTCTGTCCCTGGCCCAGTGCATCATGGGAACAGGGCAGACCAAACTACCAAGCCAATTCTTTTACTGGAAAGGAAACAAGCTTCCGGGGACCTGTTTCTGGCATTACAGCCGTCTTCGGCCCGGCTTGCTTGAATCCTGATGGTGTAGTGAGCAAGGGACTCACCACTGAGCATACCCTTCCACGCTTATGGTGGACAAAACGATTCAGAAAAGAGGGTGGTGATGGACAGAGTATCTGAATTAAGCAGAACACTCCTACCCAGTCCAAAGATCAGGGCTTCATCCATCACCGTTTTTTAGCTAACTGCACCATCCCAGCTCAGAACCTGCCTACATGCAAATTAGTCTGTCCCTGGCCCAGTGCATCATGGGAACAGGGCAGACCAAACTACCAAGCCAATTCTTTTACTGGAAAGGAAACAAGCTTCCGGGGACCGGTTTCTGGCATTACAGCCGTCTTCGGCCCGGCTTGCTTGAATCCTGATGGTGCAGTGAGCAAGGGACTCACATCTGAGCATACCCTTCCACGCTTATGGTGGACAAAACGATTCAGAAAAGGGGGTGGTGATGGACAGAGTATCTGAATTAAGCAGAACACTCCTACCCAGTCCAAAGATCAGGGCTTGATCCATCACCGTTTTTTAGCTAACTGCACCATCCCAGCTCAGAACCTGGCTACATGCAAATTGGTCTGTCCCTGGACCAGTGCATCATGGGAACAGGGCAGACCAAACTACCAAGCCAATTCTTTTACTGGAAAGGAAACAAGCTTCCGGTGACCGGTTTCTGGCATTACAACCGTCTTAGGCCCGGCTTGCTTGAATCCTGATGGTGCAGTGAGCAAGGGACTCACATCTGAGCATACCCTTCCACGCTTATGGTGGACAAAACGATTCAGAAAAGGGGGTGGTGATGGACAGAGTATCTGAATTAAGCAGAACACTCCTACCCAGTCCAAAGATCAGGGCTTGATCCATCACCGTTTTTTAGCTAACTGCACCATCCCAGCTCAGAACATGGCTACATGCAAATTAGTCTGTCCCTGGCCCAGTGCATCATGGGAACAGGGCAGACCAAACTACCAAGCCAATTCTTTTACTGGAAAGGAAACAAGCTTCCGGGGACCGGTTTCTGCCATTACAGCCGTCTTCGGCCCGGCTTGCTTGAATCCTGATGGTGCAGTGAGCAAGGGACTCACATCTGAGCATACCCTTCCACGCTTATGGTGGACAAAACGATTCAGAAAAGGGGGTGGTGATGGACAGAGTATCTGAATTAAGCAGAACACTCCTACCCAGTCCAATGATCAGGGCTTGATCCATCACCGCTTTTTAGCTAACTGCACCATCCCAGCTCAGAACCTGGCTACATGCAAAATTAGTCTGTCCCTGGCCCAGTGCATCATGGGAACAGGGCAGACCAAACTACCAAGCCAATTCTTTTACTGGAAAGGAAACAAGCTTCCGGGGACCGGTTTCTGCCTTTACAGCCGTCTTCGGCCCGGCTTGCTTGAATCCTGATGGTGCAGTGAGCAAGGGACTCACATCTGAGCATACCCTTCCACGCTTATGGTGGACAAAACGATTCCGAAAAGGGGGTGGTGATGGACAGAGTATCTTAATTAAGCAGAACACTCCTACCCAGTCCAAAGATCAGGGCTTGATCCATCACCGTTTTTTAGCTAACTGCACCATCCCAGCTCAGAACCTGGCTACATGCAAATTAGTCTGTCCCTGGCCCAGTGCATCATGGGAACAGGGCAGACCAAACTACCAAGCCAATTCTTTTACTGGAAAGGAAACAAGCTCCCGGGGACCGGTTTCTGGCATTACAGCCGTCTTCGGCCCGGCTTGCATGAATCCTGATGGTGCAGTGAGCAAGGGACTCACATCTGAGCATACCCTTCCACGCTTATGGTGGACAAAACCATTCAGAAAAGGGGGTGGTGATGGACAGAGTATCTGAATTAAGCAGAACACTCCTACCCAGTCCAAAGATCAGGGCTTGATCCATCACCGTTTTTTAGATAACTGCACCATCCCAGCTCAGAACCTGGCTACATGCAAATTAGTCTGTCCCTGGCCCAGTGCATCATGGGAACAGGGCAGACCAAACTACCAAGCCAATTCTTTAACGGGAAAGGAAACAAGCTTCCGGGGACCGGTTTCTGGCATTACAGCCGTCTTCGGCCCGGCTTGCTTGAATCCGGATGGTGCAGTGAGCAAGGGACTCACATCTGAGCATACCCTTCCACGCTTATGGTGGACAAAACGATTCAGAAAAGGGGGTGGTGATGGACAGAGTATCTGAATTAAGCAGAACACTCCTACCCAGTCCAAAGATCAGGGCTTGATCCATCACCGTTTTTTAGCTAACTGCACCATCCCAGCTCAGAACCTGGCTACATGCAAATTAGTCTGTCCCTGGCCCAGTGCATCATGGGAACAGGGCAGACCAAACTACCAAGCCAATTCTTTTACTGGAAAGGAAACAAGCTTCCGGGGACCGGTTTCTGGCATTACAGCCGTCTTCGGCCCGGCTTGCTTGAATCCTGATGGTGCAGTGAGCAAGGCACTCACATCTGAGCATACCCTTCCACGCTTATGGTGGACAAAACGATTCAGAAAAGGGGGTGGTGATGGACAGAGTATCTGAATTAAGCAGAACACTCCTACCCAGTCCAAAGATCAGGGCTTGATCCATCACCGTTTTTTAGCTAACTGCACCATCCCAGCTCAGACCCTGGCTACATGCAAAATTAGTCTGTCCCTGGCCCAGTGCATCATGGGAACAGGGCAGACCAAACTACCAAGCCAATTCTTTTACTGGAAAGGAAACAAGCTTCCGGGGACCGGTTTCTGCCTTTACAGCCGTCTTCGGCCCGGCTTGCTTGAATCCTGATGGTGCAGTGCGCAAGGGACTCACATCTGAGCATACCCTTCCACGCTTATGGTGGACAAAATGATTCAGAAAAGGGGGTGGTGATGGACAGAATATCTAAATTAAGCAGAACACTCCTACCCAGTCCAAAGATCAGGGCTTGATCCATCACCGTTTTTTAGCTAACTGCACCATCCCAGCTCAGAACCTGGCTACATGCAAATTAGTCTGTCCCTGGCCCAGTGCATCATGGGAACAGGGCAGATCAAACTACCAAGCCAATTCTTTTACTGGAAAGGAAACAAGCTCCCGGGGACCGGTTTCTGGCATTACAGCCGACTTCGGCCCGGCTTGCTTGAATCCTGATGGTGCAGTGAGCAAGGGACTCACATCTGAGCATACCCTTCCACGCTTATGGTGGACAAAACGATTCAGAAAAGGGGGTGGTGATGGACAGAGTATCTGAATTAAGCAGAACACTCCTACCCAGTCCAAAGATCAGGGCTTGATCCATCACCGTTTTTTAGCTAACTGCACCATCCCAGCTCAGAACCTGGCTACATGCAAATTAGTCTGTCCCTGGCCCAGTGCATCATGGGAACAGGGCAGACCAAACTACCAAGCCAATTCTTTTACTGGAAAGGAAACAAGCTTCCGGGGACCGGTTTCTGGCATTACAGCCGTCTTCGGCCCGGCTTGCTTGAATCCTGATGGTGCAGTGAGCAAGGGACTCACATCTGAGCATACCCTTCCACGCTTATGGTGGACAAAACGATTCAGAAAAGGGGTGGTGATGGACAGAGTATCTGAATTAAGCAGAACACTCCTACCCAGTCCAAAGATCAGGGCTTGATCCATCACCGTTTTTTTAGCTAACTGCACCATCCCAGCTCAGAACCTGGCTACATGCAAAATTAGTCTGTCCCTGGCCCAGTGCATCATGGGAACAGGGCAGACCAAACTACCAAGCCAATTCTTTTACTGGAAAGGAAACAAGCTTCTGGGGACCGGTTTCTGCCATTACAGCCGTCTTCGGCCCGGCTTGCTTGAATCCTGATGGTGCAGTGAGCAAGGGACTCACATCTGAGCATACCCTTCCACGCTTATGGTGGACAAAACGATTCAGAAAAGGGGGTGGTGATGGACAGAGTATCTTAATTAAGCAGAACACTCCTACCCAGTCCAAAGATCAGGGCTTGATCCATCACCGTTTTTTAGCTAACTGCACCATTCCAGCTCAGAACCTGGCTACATGCAAATTACTCTGTCCCTGGCCCAGTGCATCATGGGAACAGGGCAGACCAAACTACCAAGCCAATTCTTTTACTGGAAAGGAAACAAGCTCCCGGGGACCGCTTTCTGGCATTACAGCCGCCTTCGGCCCGGCTTGCTTGAATCCTGATGGTGCAGTGAGCAAGGGACTCACATCTGAGCATACCCTTCCACGCTTATGGTGGACAAAACGATTCAGAAAAGGGGGTGGTGATGGACAGAGTATCTGAATTAAGCAGAACACTCCTACCCAGTCCAAAGATCAGGGCTTCATCCATCACCGTTTTTTAGCTAACTGCACCATCCCAGCTCAGAACCTGGCTACATGCAAATTAGTCTGTCCCTGGCCCAGTGCATCATGGGAACAGGGCAGACCAAACTACCAAGCCAATTCTTTTACTGGAAAGGAAACAAGCTTCCGGGGACCGGTTTCTGGCATTACAGCCGTCTTCGGCCCGGCTTGCTTGAATCCTGATGGTGCAGTGAGCAAGGGACTCACATCTGAGCATACCCTTCCACGCTTATGGTGGACAAAACGATTCAGAAAAGGGGGTGGTGATGGACAGAGTATCTGAATTAAGCAGAACACTCCTACCCAGTCCAAAGATCAGGGCTTGATCCATCACCGTTTTTTAGCTAACTGCACCATCCCATCTCAGAACCTGGCTACATGCAAATTGGTCTGTCCCTGGACCAGTGCATCATGGGATTAGGGCAGACCAAACTACCAAGCCAATTCTTTTACTGGAAAGGAAACAAGCTTCCGGGGACCGGTTTCTACCATTACAGCCGTCTTCGGCCCGGCTTGCTTGAATCCTGATGGTGCAGTGAGCAAGGGACTCACATCTGAGCATACCCTTCCACGCTTATGGTGGACAAAACGATTCAGAAAAGGGGGTGGTGATGGACAGAGTATCTGAATTAAGCAGAACACTCCTACCCAGTCCAAAGATCAGGGCTTGATCCATCACCGTTTTTTAGCTAACTGCACCATCCCAGCTCAGAACCTGGCTACATGCAAATTAGCCTGTCCCTGGCCCAGTGCATCATGGGAACAGGGCAGACCAAACTACCAAGCCAATTCTTTTACTGGAAAGGAAACAAGCTTCCGGGGACCGGTTTCTGGCATTACAGCCGTCTTCGGCCCGGCTTGCTTGAATCCTGATGGTGCAGTGAGCAAGGGACTCACATCTGAGCATACCCTTCCACGCTTATGGTGGAGAAAACGATTCAGAAAAGGGGGTGGTGATGGACAGAGTATCTGAATTAAGCAGAACACTCCTACCCAGTCCAAAGATCAGGGCTTGATCCATCACCGTTTTTTAGCTAACTGCACCATCCCAGCTCAGAACCTGGCTACATGCAAATTAGTCTGTCCCTGGCCCAGTGCATCATGGGAACAGGGCAGACCAAACTACCAAGCCAATTCTTTTACTGGAAAGGAAACAAGCTTCCGGGGACCTGTTTCTGGCATTACAGCCGTCTTCGGCCCGGCTTGCTTGAATCCTGATGGTGTAGTGAGCAAGGGACTCACATCTGAGCATACCCTTTCACGCTTATGGTGGACAAAACGATTCAGAAAAGGGGGTGGTGATGGACAGAGTATCTGAATTAAGCAGAACACTCCTACCCACTCCAAAGATCAGGGCTTCATCCATCACCGTTTTTTAGCTAACTGCACCATCCCAGCTCAGAACCTGCCTACATGCAAATTAGTCTGTCCCTGGCCCAGTGCATCATGGGAACAGGGCAGACCAAACTACCAAGCCAATTATTTTACTGGAAAGGAAACAAGCTTCCGGGGACCGGTTTCTGGCATTACAGCCGTCTTCGGCCCGGCTTGCTTGAATCCTGATGGTGCAGTGAGCAAGGGACTCACATCTGAGCATACCCTTCCACGCTTATGGTGGACAAAACGATTCAGAAAAGGGGGTGGTGATGGACAGAGTATCTGAATTAAGCAGAACACTCCTACCCAGTCCAAAGATCAGGGCTTGATCCATCACCGTTTTTTAGCTAACTGCACCATCCCAGCTCAGAACCTGGCTACATGCAAATTGGTCTGTCCCTGGACCAGTGCATCATGGGAACAGGGCAGACCAAACTACCAAGCCAATTCTTTTACTGGAAAGGAAACAAGCTTCCGGTGACAGGTTTCTGGCATTACAGCCGTCTTAGGCCCGGCTTGCTTGAATCCTGATGGTGCAGTGAGCAAGGGACTCACATCTGAGCATACCCTTCCACGCTTATGGTGGACAAAACGATTCAGAAAAGGGGGTGGTGATGGACAGAGTATCTGAATTAAGCAGAACACTCCTACCCAGTCCAAAGATCAGGGCTTGATCCATCACCGTTTTTTAGCTAACTGCACCATCCCAGCTCAGAACATGGCTACATGCAAATTAGTCTGTCCCTGGCCCAGTGCATCATGGGAACAGGGCAGACCAAACTACCAAGCCAATTCTTTTACTGGAAAGGAAACAAGCTTCCGGGGACCGGTTTCTGCCATTACAGCCGTCTTCGGCCCGGCTTGCTTGAATCCTGATGGTGCAGTGAGCAAGGGACTCACATCTGAGCATACCCTTCCACGCTTATGGTGGACAAAACGATTCAGAAAAGGGGGTGGTGATGGACAGAGTATCTGAATTAAGCAGAACACTCCTACCCAGTCCAATGATCAGGGCTTGATCCATCACCGCTTTTTAGCTAACTGCACCATCCCAGCTCAGAACCTGGCTACATGCAAAATTAGTCTGTCCCTGGCCCAGTGCATCATGGGAACAGGGCAGACCAAACTACCAAGCCAATTCTTTTACTGGAAAGGAAACAAGCTTCCGGGGACCGGTTTCTGCCTTTACAGCCGTCTTCGGCCCGGCTTGCTTGAATCCTGATGGTGCAGTGAGCAAGGGACTCACATCTGAGCATACCCTTCCACGCTTATGGTGGACAAAACGATTCCGAAAAGGGGGTGGTGATGGACAGAGTATCTTAATTAAGCAGAACACTCCTACCCAGTCCAAAGATCAGGGCTTGATCCATCACCGTTTTTTAGCTAACTGCACCATCCCAGCTCAGAACCTGGCTACATGCAAATTAGTCTGTCCCTGGCCCAGTGCATCATGGGAACAGGGCAGATCAAACTACCAAGCCAATTCTTTTACTGGAAAGGAAACAAGCTCCCGGGGACCGGTTTCTGGCATTACAGCCGTCTTCGGCCCGGCTTGCATGAATCCTGATGGTGCAGTGAGCAAGGGACTCACATCTGAGCATACCCTTCCACGCTTATGGTGGACAAAACCATTCAGAAAAGGGGGTGGTGATGGACAGAGTATCTGAATTAAGCAGAACACTCCTACCCAGTCCAAAGATCAGGGCTTGATCCATCACCGTTTTTTAGATAACTGCACCATCCCAGCTCAGAACCTGGCTACATGCAAATTAGTCTGTCCCTGGCCCAGTGCATCATGGGAACAGGGCAGACCAAACTACCAAGCCAATTCTTTAACGGGAAAGGAAACAAGCTTCCGGGGACCGGTTTCTGGCATTACAGCCGTCTTCGGCCCGGCTTGCTTGAATCCGGATGGTGCAGTGAGCAAGGGACTCACATCTGAGCATACCCTTCCACGCTTATGGTGGACAAAACGATTCAGAAAAGGGGGTGGTGATGGACAGAGTATCTGAATTAAGCAGAACACTCCTACCCAGTCCAAAGATCAGGGCTTGATCCATCACCGTTTTTTAGCTAACTGCACCATCCCAGCTCAGAACCTGGCTACATGCAAATTAGTCTGTCCCTGGCCCAGTGCATCATGGGAACAGGGCAGACCAAACTACCAAGCCAATTCTTTTACTGGAAAGGAAACAAGCTTCCGGGGACCGGTTTCTGGCATTACAGCCGTCTTCGGCCCGGCTTGCTTGAATCCTGATGGTGCAGTGAGCAAGGCACTCACATCTGAGCATACCCTTCCACGCTTATGGTGGACAAAACGATTCAGAAAAGGGGGTGGTGATGGACAGAGTATCTGAATTAAGCAGAACACTCCTACCCAGTCCAAAGATCAGGGCTTGATCCATCACCGTTTTTTAGCTAACTGCACCATCCCAGCTCAGACCCTGGCTACATGCAAAATTAGTCTGTCCCTGGCCCAGTGCATCATGGGAACAGGGCAGACCAAACTACCAAGCCAATTCTTTTACTGGAAAGGAAACAAGCTTCCGGGGACCGGTTTCTGCCCTTACAGCCGTCTTCGGCCCGGCTTGCTTGAATCCTGATGGTGCAGTGAGCAAGGGACTCACATCTGAGCATACCCTTCCACGCTTATGGTGGACAAAACGATTCAGAAAAGGGGGTGGTGATGGACAGAGTATCTTAATTAAGCAGAACACTCCTACCCAGTCCAAAGATCAGGGCTTGATCCAGCACCGTTTTTTAGCTAACTGCACCATCCCAGCTCAGAACCTGGCTACATGCAAATTAGTCTGTCCCTGGCCCAGTGCATCATGGGAACAGGGCAGACCAAACTACCAAGCCAATTCTTTTACTGGAAAGGAAACAAGCTCCCGGGGACCGGTTTCTGGCATTACAGCCGTCTTCGGCCCGGCTTGCTTGAATCCTGATGGTGCAGTGAGCAAGGGACTCACATCTGAGCATACCCTTCCACGCTTATGGTGGACAAAACGATTCAGAAAAGGGGGTGGTGATGGACAGAGTATCTGAATTAAGCAGAACACTCCTACCCAGTCCAAAGATCAGGGCTTGATCCATCACCATTTTTTAGCTAACTGCACCATCCCAGCTCAGAACCTGGCTACATGCAAATTAGTCTGTCCCTGGCCCAGTGCATCATGGGAACAGGGCAGACCAAACTACCAAGCCAATTCATTTACTGGAAAGGAAACAAGCTTCCGGGGACCGGTTTCTGCCATTACAGCCGTCTTCGGCCCGGCTTGCTTGAATCCTGATGGTGTAGTGAGCAAGGGACTCACATCTGAACATACCCTTCCACGCTTATGGTGGACAAAACGATTCAGAATAGGGGGTGGTGATGGACAGAATATCTGAATTAAGCAGAACACTCCTACCCAGTCCAATGATCAGGGCTTGATCCATCACCGCTTTTTAGCTAACTGCACCATCCCAGCTCAGAACCTGGCTACATGCAAAATTAGTCTGTCCCTGGCCCAGTGCATCATGGGAACAGGGCAGACCAAACTACCAAGCCAATTCTTTTACTGGAAAGGAAACAAGCTTCCGGGGACCGGTTTCTGCCTTTACAGCCGTCTTCGGCCCGGCTTGCTTGAATCCTGATGGTGCAGTGAGCAAGGGACTCACATCTGAGCATACCCTTCCACGCTTATGGTGGACAAAACGATTCAGAAAAGGGGGTGGTGATGGACAGAGTATCTTAATTAAGCAGAACACTCCTACCCAGTCCAAAGATCAGGGCTTGATCCATCACAGTTTTTTAGCTAACTGCACCATCCCAGCTCAGAACCTGGCTACATGCAAATTAGTCTGTCCCTGGCCCAGTGCATCATGGGAACAGGGTAGACCAAACTACCAAGCCAATTCTTTTACTGGAAAGGAAACAAGCTCCCGGGGACCGGTTTCTGGCATTACAGCCGTCTTCGGCCCGGCTTGCTTGAATCCTGATGGTGTAGTGAGCAAGGGACTCACATCTGAGCATACCCTTCCACGCTTATGGTGGACAAAACGATTCAGAAAAGGGGGTGGTGATGGACAGAGTATCTGAATTAAGCAGAACACTCCTACCCAGTCCAAAGATCAGGGCTTGATCCATCACCGTTTTTCAGCTAACTGCACCATCCCGGCTCAGAACCTGGCTACATGCAAATTAGTCTGTCCCTGGCCCAGTGCATCATGGGAACAGGGCAGACCAAACTACCAAGCCAATTCTTTTACTGGAAAGGAAACAAGCTTCCGGGGACCTGTTTCTGGCATTACAGCCGTCTTCGGCCCGGCTTGCTTGAATCCTGATGGTGTAGTGAGCAAGGGACTCACATCTGAGCATACCCTTCCACGCTTATGGTGGATTAAACGATTCAGAAAAGGGGGTGGTGATGGACAGAGTATCTGAATTAAGCAGAACACTCCTACCCAGTCCAAAGATCAGGGCTTCATCCATCACCGTTTTTTAGCTAACTGCACCATCCCAGCTCAGAACCTGCCTACATGCAAATTAGTCTGTCCCTGGCCCAGTGCATCATGGGAACAGGGCAGACCAAACTACCAAGCCAATTCTTTTACTGGAAAGGAAACAAGCTTCCGGGGACCGGTTTCTGGCATTACAGCCGTCTTCGGCCCGGCTTGCTTGAATTATGATGGTGCAGTGAGCAAGGGACTCACATCTGAGCATACCCTTCCACGCTTATGGTGGACAAAACAATTCAGAAAAGGGGGTGGTGATGGACAGAGTATCTGAATTAAGCAGAACACTCCTACCCAGTCGAAAGATCAGGGCTTGATCCATCACCGTTTTTTAGCTAACTGCACCATCCCAGCTCAGCACCTGGCTACATGCAAATTGGTCTGTCCCTGGACCAGTGCATCATGGGAACAGGGCAGACCAAACTACCAAGCCAATTCTTTTACTGGAAAGGAAACAAGCTTCCGGTGAACGGTTTCTGGCATTACAGCCGTCTTCGGCCCGGCTTGCTTGAATCCTGATGGTGCAGTGAGCAAGGGACTCACATCTGAGCATACCCTTCCACGCTTATGGTGGACAAAACGATTCAGAAAAGGGGGTGGTGATGGACAGAGTATCTGAATTAAGCAGAACACTCCTACCCAGTCCAAAGATCAGGGCTTGATCCATCACCGTTTTTTAGCTAACTGCACCATCCCAGCTCAGAACCTGGCTACATGCAAATTAGTCTGTCCCTGGCCCAGTGCATCATGGGAACAGGGCAGACCAAACTACCAAGCCAATTCTTTTACTGGAAAGGAAACAAGCTTCCGGGGACCGGTTTCTGGCATTACAGCCGTCTTCGGCCCGGCTTGCTTGAATCCTGATTGTGCAGTGAGCAAGGGACTCACATCTGAGCATACCCTTCCACGCTTATGGTGGACAAAACGATTCAGAAAAGGGGGTGGTGATGGACAGAGTATCTGAATTAAGCAGAACACTCCTACCCAGTCCAATGATCAGGGCTTGATCCATCACCGCTTTTTAGCTAACTGCACCATCCCAGCTCAGAACCTGGCTACATGCAAAATTAGTCTGTCCCTGGCCCAGTGCATCATGGGAACAGGGCAGACCAAACTACCAAGCCAATTCTTTTACTGGAAAGGAAACAAGCTTCCGGGGACCGGTTTCTGCCTTTACAGCCGTCTTCGGCCCGACTTGCTTGAATCCTGATGGTGCAGTGAGCAAGGGACTCACATCTGAGCATACCCTTCCACGCTTATGGTGGACAAAACGATTCAGAAAAGGGGGTGGTGATGGACAGAGTATCTTAATTAAGCAGAACACTCCTACCCAGTCCAAAGATCAGGGCTTGATCCATCACCGTTTTTTAGCTAACTGCACCATCCCAGCTCAGAACCTGGCTACATGCAAATTAGTCTGTCCCTGGCCCAGTGCATCATGGGAACAGGGCAGACCAAACTACCAAGCCAATTCTTTTACTGGAAAGGAAACAAGCTCCCGGGGACCGGTTTCTGGCATTACAGCCGTCTTCGGCCCGGCTTGCTTGAATCCTGATGGTGCAGTGAGCAAGGGACTCACATCTGAGCATACCCTTCCACGCTTATGGTGGACAAAACGATTCAGAAAAGGGGGTGGTGATGGACAGAGTATCTGAATTAAGCAGAACACTCCTACCCAGTCCAAAGATCAGGGCTTGATCCATCACAGTTTTTTAGCTAACTGCAACATCCCAGCTCAGAACCTGGCTACATGCAAATTAGTCTGTCCCTGGCCCAGTGCATCATGGGAACAGGGCAGACCAAACTACCAAGCCAATTCTTTTACTGGAAAGGAAACAAGCTTCCGGGGACCGGTTTCTGGCATTACAGCCGTCTTCGGCCCGGCTTGCTTGAATCCTGATGGTGCAGTGAGCAAGGGACTCACATCTGAGCATACCCTTCCACGCTTATGGTGGACAAAACGATTCAGAAAAGGGGGTGATGATGGACAGAGTATCTGAATTAAGCAGAACACTCCTACCCAGTCCAAAGATCAGGGCTTGATCCATCACCGTTTTTTAGCTAACTGCACCATCCCAGCTCAGAACCTGGCTACATGCAAATTAGTCTGTCCCTGGCCCAGTGCATCATGGGAACAGGGTAGACCAAACTACCAAGCCAATTCTTTTACTGGAAAGGAAACAAGCTCCCGGGGACCGGTTTCTGGCATTACAGCCGTCTTCGGCCCGGCTTGCTTGAATCCTGATGGTGTAGTGAGCAAGGGACTCACATCTGAGCATACCCTTCCACGCTTATGGTGGACAAAACGATTCAGAAAAGGGGGTGGTGATGGACAGAGTATCTGAATTAAGCAGAACACTCCTACCCAGTCCAAATATCAGGGCTTCATCCATCACCGTTTTTTAGCTAACTGCACCATCCCAGCTCAGAACCTGCCTACATGCAAATTAGTCTGTCCCTGGCCCAGTGCATCATGGGAACAGGGCAGACCAAACTACCAAGCCAATTCTTTTACTGGAAAGGAAACAAGCTTCCGGGGACCGGTTTCTGGCATTACAGCCGTCTTCGGCCCGGCTTGCTTGAATCCTGATGGTGCAGTGAGCAAGGGACTCACATCTGAGCATACCCTTCCACGCTTATGGTGGACAAAACGATTCAGAAAAGGGGGTGGTGATGGACAGAGTATCTGAATTAAGCAGAACACTCCTACCCAGTCCAAAGATCAGGGCTTGATCCATCACCGTTTTTTAGCTAACTGCACCATCCCAGCTCAGAACCTGGCTACATGCAAATTAGTCTGTCCCTGGCCCAGTGCATCATGGGAACAGGGCAGACCAAACTACCAAGCCAATTCTTTTACTGGAAAGGAAACAAGCTTCCGGGGACCGGTTTCTGCCATTACAGCCGTCTTCGGCCCGGCTTGCTTGAATCCTGATGGTGCAGTGAGCAAGGGACTCACATCTGAGCATACCCTTCCACGCTTATGGTGGACAAAACGATTCAGAAAAGGGGGTGGTGATGGACAGAGTATCTGAATTAAGCAGAACACTCCTACCCAGTCCAATGATCAGGTCTTGATCCATCACCGCTTTTTAGCTAACTGCACCATCCCAGCTCAGAACCTGGCTACATGCAAAATTAGTCTGTCCCTGGCCCAGTGCATCATGGGAACAGGGCAGACCAAACTACCAAGCCAATTCTTTTACTGGAAAGGAAACAAGCTTCCGGGGACCGGTTTCTGCCTTTACAGCCGTCTTCGGCCCGACTTGCTTGAATCCTGATGGTGCAGTGAGCAAGGGACTCACATCTGAGCATACCCTTCCACGCTTATGGTGGACAAAACGATTCAGAAAAGGGGGTGGTGATGGACAGAGTATCTTAATTAAGCAGAACACTCCTACCCAGTCCAAAGATCAGGGCTTGATCCATCACCGTTTTTTAGCTAACTGCACCATCCCAGCTCAGAACCTGGCTACATGCAAATTAGTCTGTCCCTGGCCCAGTGCATCATGGGAACAGGGCAGACCAAACTACCAAGCCAATTCTTTTACTGGAAAGGAAACAAGCTCCCGGGGACCGGTTTCTGGCATTACAGCCGTCTTCGGCCCGGCTTGCTTGAATCCTGATGGTGCAGTGAGCAAGGGACTCACATCTGAGCATACCCTTCCACGCTTATGGTGGACAAAACGATTCAGAAAAGGGGGTGGTGATGGACAGAGTATCTGAATTAAGCAGAACACTCCTACCCAGTCCAAAGATCAGGGCTTGATCCATCACAGTTTTTTAGCTAACTGCAACATCCCAGCTCAGAACCTGGCTACATGCAAATTAGTCTGTCCCTGGCCCAGTGCATCATGGGAATAGGCCAGACCAAACTACCAAGCCAATTCTTTTACTGGAAAGGAAACAAGCTTCCGGGGACCGGTTTCTGGCATTACAGCCGTCTTCGGCCCGGCTTGCTTGAATCCTGATGGTGCAGTGAGCAAGGGACTCACATCTGAGCATACCCTTCCACGCTTATGGTGGACAAAACGATTCAGAAAAGGGGGTGATGATGGACAGAGTATCTGAATTAAGCAGAACACTCCTACCCAGTCCAAAGATCAGGGCTTGATCCATCACCGTTTTTTAGCTAACTGCACCATCCCAGCTCAGAACCTGGCTACATGCAAATTAGTCTGTCCCTGGCCCAGTGCATCATGGGAACAGGGCAGACCAAACTACCAAGCCAATTCTTTTACTGGAAAGGAAACGAGCTTCCGGGGACCGGTTTCTGGCATTACAGCCGTCTTCGGCCCGGCTTTCTTGAATCCTGATGGTGCAGTGAGCAAGGGACTCACATCTGAGCATACCCTTCCACGCTTATGGTGGACAAAACGATTCAGAAAAGGGGGTGATGATGGACAGAGTATCTGAATTAAGCAGAACACTCCTACCCAGTCCAAAGATCAGGGCTTGATCCATCACCGTTTTTTAGCTAACTGCACCATCCCAGCTCAGAACCTGGCTACATGCAAATTAGTCTGTCCCCGGCCCAGTGCATCATGGGAACAGGGCAGACCAAACTACCAAGCCAATTCTTTTACTGGAAAGGAAACAAGCTCCCGGGGACCGGTTTCTGGCATTACAGCCATCTTCGGCCCGGCTTGCATGAATCCTGATGGTGCAGTGAGCAAGGGACTCACATCTGAGCATACCCTTCCATGCTTATGGTGGACAAAACCATTCAGAAAAGGGGGTGGTGATGGACAGAGTATCTGAATTAAGCAGAACACTCCTACCCAGTCCAAAGATCAGGCTTGATCCATCACCGTTTTTTAGATAACTGCACCATCCCAGCTCAGAACCTGGCTACATGCAAATTAGTCTGTCCCTGGCCCAGTGCATCATGGGAACAGGGCAGACCAAACTACCAAGCCAATTCTTTTACTGGAAAGGAAACAAGCTTCCGGGGACCGGTTTCTGGCATTACAGCCGTCTTCGGCCCGGCTTGCTTGAATCCGGATGGTGCAGTGAGCAAGGGACTCACATCTGAGCACACCCTTCCACGCTTATGGTGGACAAAACGATTCAGAAAAGGGGGTGGTGATGGACAGAGTATCTGAATTAAGCAGAACACTCCTACCCAGTCCAAAGATTAGGGCTTGATCCATCACCGTTTTTTAGCTAACTGCACCATCCCAGCTCGGAACCTGGCTACATGCAAATTAGTCTGTCCCTGGCCCAGTGCATCATGGGAACAGGGCAGACCAAACTACCAAGCCAATTCTTTTACTGGAAAGGAAACAAGCTCCCGGGGACCGGTTTCTGGCATTACAGCCGTCTTCGGCCCGGCTTGCTTGAATCCTGATGGTGTAGTGAGCAAGGGACTCACATCTGAGCATACCCTTCCACGCTTATGGTGGACAAAACGATTCAGAAAAGGGGGTGGTGATGGACAGAGTATCTGAATTAAGCAGAACACTCCTACCCAGTCCAAAGATCAGGGCTTGATCCATCACCGTTTTTCAGCTAACTGCACCATCCCAGCTCAGAACCTGGCTACATGCAAATTAGTCTGTCCCTGGCCCAGTGCATCATGGGAACAGGGCAGACCAAACTACCAAGCCAATTCTTTTACTGGAAACAAAACAAGCTTCCGGTTACCTGTTTCTGCCATTACAGCCGTCTTCGGCCCGGCTTGCTTGAATCCTGATGGTGTAGTGAGCAAGGGACTCACATCTGAGCATACCCTTCCACGCTTATGGTGGACAAAACGATTCAGAAAAGGGGGTGGTGATGGACAGAGTATCTCATTTAAGCAGAACACTCCTACCCAGTCCAAAGATCAGGGCTTCATCCATCACCGTTTTTTAGCTAACTGCACCATCCCAGCTCAGAACCTGCCTACATGCAAATTAGTCTGTCCCTGGCCCAGTGCATCATGGGAACAGGGCAGACAAAACTACCAAGCCAATTCTTTTACTGGAAAGGAAACAAGCTTCCGGGGACCGGTTTCTGGCATTACATCCGTCTTCGGCCCGGCTTGCTTGAATCCTGATGGTGCAGTGAGCAAGGGACTCACATCTGAGCATACCCTTCCACGCTTATGGTGGACAAAACGATTCAGAAAAGGGGGTGGTGATGGACAGAGTATCTGAATTAAGCAGAACACTCCTACCCAGTCCAAAGATCAGGGCTTGATCCATCACCGTTTTTTAGCTAACTGCACCATCCCAGCTCAGAACCTGGCTACATGCAAATTGGTCTGTCCCTGGACCAGTGCATCATGGGAACAGGGCAGACCAAACTACCAAGCCAATTCTTTTACTGGAAAGGAAACAAGCTTCCGGTGAACGGTTTCTGGCTTTACAGCCGTCTTCGGCCCGGCTTGCTTGAATCCTGATGGTGCAGTGAGCAAGGGACTCACATCTGAGCATACCCTTCCACGCTTATGGTGGACAAAACGATTCAGAAAAGGGGGTGGTGATGGACAGAGTATCTGAATTAAGCAGAACACTCCTACCCAGTCTAAAGATCAGGGCTTGATCCATCACCGTTTTTTAGCTAACTGCACCATCCCAGCTCAGAACCTGGCTACATGCAAATTAGTCTGTCCCTGGCCCAGTGCATCATGGGAACAGAGCAGACCAAACTACCAAGCCAATTCTTTTACTGGAAAGGAAACAAGCTTCCGGGGACCGGTTTCTGCCATTACAGCCGTCTTCGGCCCGGCTTGCTTGAATCCTGATGGTGCAGTGAGCAAGGGACTCACATCTGAGCATACCCTTCCACGCTTATGGTGGACAAAACGATTCAGAAAAGGGGGTGGTGATGGACAGAGTATCTGAATTAAGCAGAACACTCCTACCCAGTCCAATGATCAGGGCTTGATCCATCACCGCTTTTAAGCTAACTGCACCATCCCAGCTCAGAACCTGGCTACATGCAAAATTAGTCTGTCCCTGGCCCAGTGCATCATGGGAACAGGGCAGACCAAACTACCAAGCCAATTCTTTTACTGGAAAGGAAACAAGCTTCCGGGGACCGGTTTCTGCCTTTACAGCCGTCTTCGGCCCGACTTGCTTGAATCCTGATGGTGCAGTGAGCAAGGGACTCACATCTGAGCATACCCTTCCACGCTTATGGTGGACAAAACGATTCAGAAAAGGGGGTGGTGATGGACAGAGTATCTTAATTAAGCAGAACACTCCTACCCAGTCCAAAGATCAGGGCTTGATCCATCACCGTTTTTTAGCTAACTGCACCATCCCAGCTCAGAACCTGGCTACATGCAAATTAGTCTGTCCCTGGCCCAGTGCATCATGGGAACAGGGCAGACCAAACTACCAAGCCAATTCTTTTACTGGAAAGGAAACAAGCTCCCGGGGACCGGTTTCTGGCATTACAGCCGTCTTCGGCCCGGCTTGCTTGAATCCTGATGGTGCAGTGAGCAAGGGACTCACATCTGAGCATACCCTTCCACGCTTATGGTGGACAAAACGATTCAGAAAAGGGGGTGGTGATGGACAGAGTATCTGAATTAAGCAGAACACTCCTACCCAGTCCAAAGATCAGGGCTTGATCCATCACAGTTTTTTAGCTAACTGCAACATCCCAGCTCAGAACCTGGCTACATGCTAATTAGTCTGTCCCTGGCCCAGTGCATCATGGGAACAGGGCAGACCAAACTACCAAGTCAAT
This sequence comes from Lissotriton vulgaris, assembly GCF_964263255.1. Taxonomy (NCBI): domain Eukaryota; kingdom Metazoa; phylum Chordata; class Amphibia; order Caudata; family Salamandridae; genus Lissotriton; species Lissotriton vulgaris. Next base: position 773,448 of record NW_028251172.1, on the reverse strand, counting down.
TCTTTTACTGGAAAGGAAACAAGCTTCCGGGGACCGGTTTCTGGCATTACAGCCGTCTTCGGCCCGGCTTGCTTGAATCCTGATGGTGCAGTGAGCAAGGGACTCACATCTGAGCATACCCTTCCACGCTTATGGTGGACAAAACGATTCAGAAAAGGGGGTGATGATGGACAGAGTATCTGAATTAAGCAGAACACTCCTACCCAGTCCAAAGATCAGGGCTTGATCCATCACCGTTTTTTAGCTAACTGCACCATCCCAGCTCAGAACCTTGCTACATGCAAATTAGTCTGTCCCTGGCCCAGTGCATCATGGGAACAGGGCAGACCAAACTACCAAGCCAATTCTTTTACTGGAAAGGAAACAAGCTTCCGGGGACCAGTTTCTGGCATTACAGCCGTCTTCGGCCCGGCTTGCTTGAATCCTGATGGTGCAGTGAGCAAGGGACTCACATCTGAGCATACCCTTCCACGCTTATGGTGGACAAAACGATTCAGAAAAGGGGGTGATGATGGACAGAGTATCTGAATTAAGCAGAACACTCCTACCCAGTCCAAAGATCAGGGCTTGATCCATCACCGTTTTTTAGCTAACTGCACCATCCCAGCTCAGAACCTGGCTACATGCAAATTAGTCTGTCCCTGGCCCAGTGCATCATGGGAACAGGGCAGACCAAACTACCAAGCCAATTATTTTACTGGAAAGGAAACAAGCTTCCGGGGACCGGTTTCTGGCATTACAGCCGTCTTCGGCCCGGCTTGCTTGAATCCTGATGGTGCAGTGAGCAAGGCACTCACATCTGAGCATACGCTTCCACGCTTATGGTGGACAAAACGATTCAGAAAAGGGGGTGGTGATGGACAGTGTATCTTAATTAAGCAGAACACTCCTACCCAGTCCAAAGATCAGGGCTTGATCCATCACCGTTTTTTAGCTAACTGCACCATCCCAGCTCAGAACCTGGCTACATGCAAATTAGTCTGTCCCTGGCCCAGTGCATCATGGGAACAGGGCAGACCAAACTTCCAAGCCAATTCTTTTACTGGAAAGGATACAAGCTTTCGGGGACCGGTTTCTGGCATTACAGCCGTCTTCGGCCCGGCTTGCTTGAATCCTGATGGTGCAGTGAGCAAGGGACTCACATCTGAGCATACCCTTCCACGCTTATGGTGGACAAAACGATTCAGAAAAGGGGGTGGTGATGGACAGAGTATCTGAATTAAGCAGAACACTCCTACCCAGTCCAAAGATCAGGGCTTGATCCATCACTGTTTTTTAGCTAACTGCACCATCCCAGCTCAGAACCTGGCTACATGCAAATTAGTCTGTCCCTGGCCCAGTGCATCATGGGAACAGGGCAGACCAAACTACCAAGCCAATTCTTTCACTGGAAAGGAAACAAGCTTCCGGGGACTGGTTTCTGGCATTACAGCCGTCTTCGGCCCAGCTTGCTTGAATCCTGATGGTGCAGTGAGCAAGGAACTCACATCTGAGCATACCCTTCCACGCTTATGGTGGACAAAACGATTCAGAAAAGGGGGTGGTGATGGACAGAGTATCTGAATTAAGCAGAACACTCCTACCCAGTCCAATGATCAGGGCTTGATCCATCACCGCTTTTTAGCTAACTGCACCATCCCAGCTCAGAACCTGGCTACATGCAAAATTAGTCTGTCCCTGGCCCAGTGCATCATGGGAACAGGGCAGACCAAACTACCAAGCCAATTCTTTTACTGGAAAGGAAACAAGCTTCCGGGGACCGGTTTCTGCCTTTACAGCCGTCTTCGGCCCGGCTTGCTTGAATCCTGATGGTGCAGTGAGCAAGGGACTCACATCTGAGCATACCCTTCCACGCTTATGGTGGACAAAATGATTCAGAAAAGGGGGTGGTGATGGACAGAATATCTAAATTAAGCAGAACACTCCTACCCAGTCCAAAGATCAGGGCTTGATCCATCACCGTTTTTTAGCTAACTGCACCATCCCAGCTCAGAACCTGGCTACATGCAAATTAGTCTGTCCCTGGCCCAGTGCATCATGGGAACAGGGCAGACCAAACTACCAAGCCAATTCTTTTACTGGAAAGGAAACAAGCTCCCGGGGACCGGTTTCTGGCATTACAGCCGTCTTCGGCCCGGCTTGCTTGAATCCTGATGGTGCAGTGAGCAAGGGACTCACATCTGAGCATACCCTTCCACACTTATGGTGGACAAAACGATTCAGAAAAGGGGGTGGTGATGGACAGAGTATCTGAATTAAGCAGAACACTCCTACCCAGTCCAAAGATCAGGGCTTGATCCATCACCGTTTTTTAGCTAACTGCACCATCCCAGCTCAGAACCTGGCTACATGCAAATTAGTCTGTCCCTGGCCCAGTGCATCATGGGAACAGGGCAGACCAAACTACCAAGCCAATTCTTTTACTGGAAAGGAAACAAGCTTCCGGGGACCGGTTTCTGGCATTACAGCCGTCTTCGGCCCGGCTTGCTTGGATCCTGATGGTGCAGTGAGCAAGGGACTCACATCTGAGCATACCCTTCCATGCTTATGGTGGACAAAACCATTCAGAAAAGGGGGTGGTGATGGACAGAGTATCTGAATTAAGCAGAACACTCCTACCCAGTCCAAAGATCAGGCTTGATCCATCACCGTTTTTTAGATAACTGCACCATCCCAGCTCAGAACCTGGCTACATGCAAATTAGTCTGTCCGTGGCCCAGTGCATCATGGGAACAGGGCAGACCAAACTACCAAGCCAATTCTTTTACTGGAAAGCAAACAAGCTTCCGGGGACCGGTTTCTGGCATTACAGCCGTCTTCGGCCCGGCTTGCTTGAATCCGGATGGTGCAGTGAGCAAGGGACTCACATCTGAGCATACCCTTCCACGCTTATGGTGGACAAAACGATTCAGAAAAGGGGGTGGTGATGGACAGAGTATCTGAATTAAGCAGAACACTCCTACCCAGTCCAAAGATTAGGGCTTGATCCATCACCGTTTTTTAGCTAACTGCACCATCCCAGCTCGGAACCTGGCTACATGCAAATTAGTCTGTCCCTGGCCCAGTGCATCATGGGAACAGGGCAGACCAAACTACCAAGCCAATTCTTTTACTGGAAAGGAAACAAGCTCCCGGGGACCGGTTTCTGGCATTACAGCCGTCTTCGGCCCGGCTTGCTTGAATCCTGATGGTGTAGTGAGCAAGGGACTCACATCTGAGCATACCCTTCCACGCTTATGGTGGACAAAACGATTCAGAAAAGGGGGTGGTGATGGACAGAGTATCTGAATTAAGCAGAACACTCCTACCCAGTCCAAAGATCAGGGCTTGATCCATCACCGTTTTTCAGCTAACTGCACCATCCCAGCTCAGAACCTGGCTACATGCAAATTAGTCTGTCCCTGGCCCAGTGCATCATGGGAACAGGGCAGACCAAACTACCAAGCCAATTCTTTTACTGGAAACAAAACAAGCTTCCGGTTACCTGTTTCTGCCATTACAGCCGTCTTCGGCCCGGCTTGCTTGAATCCTGATGGTGTAGTGAGCAAGGGACTCACATCTGAGCATACCCTTCCACGCTTATGGTGGACAAAACGATTCAGAAAAGGGGGTGGTGATGGACAGAGTATCTGAATTAAGCAGAACACTCCTACCCAGTCCAAAGATCAGGGCTTCATCCATCACCGTTTTTTAGCTAACTGCACCATCCCAGCTCAGAACCTGCCTACATGCAAATTAGTCTGTCCCTGGCCCAGTGCATCATGGGAACAGGGCAGACAAAACTACCAAGCCAATTCTTTTACTGGAAAGGAAACAAGCTTCCGGTGAACGGTTTCTGGCATTACAGCCGTCTTCGGCCCGGCTTGCTTGAATCCTGATGGTGCAGTGAGCAAGGGACTCACATCTGAGCATACCCTTCCACGCTTATGGTGGACAAAACGATTCAGAAAAGGGGGTGGTGATGGACAGAGTATCTGAATTAAGCAGAACACTCCTACCCAGTCTAAAGATCAGGGCTTGATCCATCACCGTTTTTTAGCTAACTGCACCATCCCAGCTCAGAACCTGGCTACATGCAAATTAGTCTGTCCCTGGCCCAGTGCATCATGGGAACAGAGCAGACCAAACTACCAAGCCAATTCTTTTACTGGAAAGGAAACAAGCTTCCGGGGACCGGTTTCTGCCATTACAGCCGTCTTCGGCCCGGCTTGCTTGAATCCTGATGGTGCAGTGAGCAAGGGACTCACATCTGAGCATACCCTTCCACGCTTATGGTGGACAAAACGATTCAGAAAAGGGGGTGGTGATGGACAGAGTATCTGAATTAAGCAGAACACTCCTACCCAGTCCAATGATCAGGGCTTGATCCATCACCGCTTTTAAGCTAACTGCACCATCCCAGCTCAGAACCTGGCTACATGCAAAATTAGTCTGTCCCTGGCCCAGTGCATCATGGGAACAGGGCAGACCAAACTACCAAGCCAATTCTTTTACTGGAAAGGAAACAAGCTTCCGGGGACCGGTTTCTGCCTTTACAGCCGTCTTCGGCCCGACTTGCTTGAATCCTGATGGTGCAGTGAGCAAGGGACTCACATCTGAGCATACCCTTCCACGCTTATGGTGGACAAAACGATTCAGAAAAGGGGGTGGTGATGGACAGAGTATCTTAATTAAGCAGAACACTCCTACCCAGTCCAAAGATCAGGGCTTGATCCATCACCGTTTTTTAGCTAACTGCACCATCCCAGCTCAGAACCTGGCTACATGCAAATTAGTCTGTCCCTGGCCCAGTGCATCATGGGAACAGGGCAGACCAAACTACCAAGCCAATTCTTTTACTGGAAAGGAAACAAGCTCCCGGGGACCGGTTTCTGGCATTACAGCCGTCTTCGGCCCGGCTTGCTTGAATCCTGATGGTGCAGTGAGCAAGGGACTCACATCTGAGCATACCCTTCCACGCTTATGGTGGACAAAACGATTCAGAAAAGGGGGTGATGATGGACAGAGTATCTGAATTAAGCAGAACACTTCTACCCAGTCCAAAGATCAGGGCTTGATCCATCACCGTTTTTTAGCTAACTGCACCATCCCAGCTCAGAACCTGGCTACATGCAAATTAGTCTGTCCCTGGCCCAGTGCATCATGGGAACAGGGCAGACCAAACTACCAAGCCAATTCTTTTACTGGAAAGGAAACAAGCTTCCGGGGACCAGTTTCTGGCATTACAGCCGTCTTCGGCCCGGCTTGCTTGAATCCTGATGGTGCAGTGAGCAAGGGACTCACATCTGAGCATACCCTTCCACGCTTATGGTGGACAAAACGATTCAGAAAAGGGGGTGATGATGGACAGAGTATCTGAATTAAGCAGAACACTCCTACCCAGTCCAAAGATCAGGGCTTGATCCATCACCGTTTTTTAGCTAACTGCACCATCCCAGCTCAGAACCTGGCTACATGCAAATTAGTCTGTCCCTGGCCCAGTGCATCATGGGAACAGGGCAGACCAAACTACCAAGCCAATTATTTTACTGGAAAGGAAACAAGCTTCCGGGGACCGGTTTCTGGCATTACAGCCGTCTTCGGCCCGGCTTGCTTGAATCCTGATGGTGCAGTGAGCAAGGCACTCACATCTGAGCATACGCTTCCACGCTTATGGTGGACAAAACGATTCAGAAAAGGGGGTGGTGATGGACAGAGTATCTTAATTAAGCAGAACACTCCTACCCAGTCCAAAGATCAGGGCTTGATCCATCACCGTTTTTTAGCTAACTGCACCATCCCAGCTCAGAACCTGGCTACATGCAAATTAGTCTGTCCCTGGCCCAGTGCATCATGGGAACAGGGCAGACCAAACTTCCAAGCCAATTCTTTTACTGGAAAGGATACAAGCTTCCGGGGACCGGTTTCTGGCATTACAGCCGTCTTCGGCCCGGCTTGCTTGAATCCTGATGGTGCAGTGAGCAAGGGACTCACATCTGAGCATACCCTTCCACGCTTATGGTGGACAAAACGATTCAGAAAAGGGGGTGGTGATGGACAGAGTATCTGAATTAAGCAGAACACTCCTACCCAGTCCAAAGATCAGGGCTTGATCCATCACTGTTTTTTAGCTAACTGCACCATCCCAGCTCAGAACCTGGCTACATGCAAATTAGTCTGTCCCTGGCCCAGTGCATCATGGGAACAGGGCAGACCAAACTACCAAGCCAATTCTTTTACTGGAAAGGAAACAAGCTTCCGGGGACCGGTTTCTGCCTTTACAGCCGTCTTCGGCCCGGCTTGCTTGAATCCTGATGGTGCAGTGAGCAAGGGACTCACATCTGAGCATACCCTTCCACGCTTATGGTGGACAAAATGATTCAGAAAAGGGGGTGGTGATGGACAGAATATCTAAATTAAGCAGAACACTCCTACCCAGTCCAAAGATCAGGGCTTGATCCATCACCGTTTTTTAGCTAACTGCACCATCCCAGCTCAGAACCTGGCTACATGCAAATTAGTCTGTCCCTGGCCCAGTGCATCATGGGAACAGGGCAGACCAAACTACCAAGCCAATTCTTTTACTGGAAAGGAAACAAGCTCCCGGGGACCGGTTTCTGGCATTACAGCCGTCTTCGGCCCGGCTTGCTTGAATCCTGATGGTGCAGTGAGCAAGGGACTCACATCTGAGCATACCCTTCCACGCTTATGGTGGACAAAACGATTCAGAAAAGGGGGTGGTGATGGACAGAGTATCTGAATTAAGCAGAACACTCCTACCCAGTCCAAAGATCAGGGCTTGATCCATCACCGTTTTTTAGCTAACTGCACCATCCCAGCTCAGAACCTGGCTACATGCAAATTAGTCTGTCCCTGGCCCAGTGCATCATGGGAACAGGGCAGACCAAACTACCAAGCCAATTCTTTTACTGGAAAGGAAACAAGCTTCCGGGGACCGGTTTCTGGCATTACAGCCGTCTTCGGCCCGGCTTGCTTGGATCCTGATGGTGCAGTGAGCAAGGGACTCACATCTGAGCATACCCTTCCACGCTTATGGTGGACAAAACGATTCAGAAAAGGGGGTGGTGATGGACAGAGTATCTGAATTAAGCAGAACACTCCTACCCAGTCCAAAGATCAGGGCTTGATCCATCACCGTTTTTTTAGCTAACTGCACCATCCCAGCTCAGAACCTGGCTACATGCAAATTAGTCTGTCCCCGGCCCAGTGCATCATGGGAACAGGGCAGACCAAACTACCAAGCCAATTCTTTTACTGGAAAGGAAACAAGCTCCCGGGGACCGGTTTCTGGCATTACAGCCATCTTCGGCCCGGCTTGCATGAATCCTGATGGTGCAGTGAGCAAGGGACTCACATCTGAGCATACCCTTCCATGCTTATGGTGGACAAAACCATTCAGAAAAGGGGGTGGTGATGGACAGAGTATCTGAATTAAGCAGAACACTCCTACCCAGTCCAAAGATCAGGCTTGATCCATCACCGTTTTTTAGATAACTGCACCATCCCAGCTCAGAACCTGGCTACATGCAAATTAGTCTGTCCCTGGCCCAGTGCATCATGGGAACAGGGCAGACCAAACTACCAAGCCAATTCTTTTACTGGAAAGGAAACAAGCTTCCGGGGACCGGTTTCTGGCATTACAGCCGTCTTCGGCCCGGCTTGCTTGAATCCGGATGGTGCAGTGAGCAAGGGACTCACATCTGAGCATACCCTTCCACGCTTATGGTGGACAAAACGATTCAGAAAAGGGGGTGGTGATGGACAGAGTATCTGAATTAAGCAGAACACTCCTACCCAGTCCAAAGATTAGGGCTTGATCCATCACCGTTTTTTAGCTAACTGCACCATCCCAGCTCGGAACCTGGCTACATGCAAATTAGTCTGTCCCTGGCCCAGTGCATCATGGGAACAGGGCAGACCAAACTACCAAGCCAATTCTTTTACTGGAAAGGAAACAAGCTCCCGGGGACCGGTTTCTGGCATTACAGCCGTCTTCGGCCCGGCTTGCTTGAATCCTGATGGTGTAGTGAGCAAGGGACTCACATCTGAGCATACCCTTCCACGCTTATGGTGGACAAAACGATTCAGAAAAGGGGGTGGTGATGGACAGAGTATCTGAATTAAGCAGAACACTCCTACCCAGTCCAAAGATCAGGGCTTGATCCATCACCGTTTTTCAGCTAACTGCACCATCCCAGCTCAGAACCTGGCTACATGCAAATTAGTCTGTCCCTGGCCCAGTGCATCATGGGAACAGGGCAGACCAAACTACCAAGCCAATTCTTTTACTGGAAACAAAACAAGCTTCCGGTTACCTGTTTCTGCCATTACAGCCGTCTTCGGCCCGGCTTGCTTGAATCCTGATGGTGTAGTGAGCAAGGGACTCACATCTGAGCATACCCTTCCACGCTTATGGTGGACAAAACGATTCAGAAAAGGGGGTGGTGATGGACAGAGTATCTGAATTAAGCAGAACACTCCTACCCAGTCCAAAGATCAGGGCTTCATCCATCACCGTTTTTTAGCTAACTGCACCATCCCAGCTCAGAACCTGCCTACATGCAAATTAGTCTGTCCCTGGCCCAGTGCATCATGGGAACAGGGCAGACAAAACTACCAAGCCAATTCTTTTACTGGAAAGGAAACAAGCTTCCGGGGACCGGTTTCTGGCATTACAGCCGTCTTCGGCCCGGCTTGCTTGAATCCTGATGGTGCAGTGAGCAAGGGACTCACATCTGAGCATACCCTTCCACGCTTATGGTGGACAAAACGATTCAGAAAAGGGGGTGGTGATGGACAGAGTATCTGAATTAAGCAGAACACTCCTACCCAGTCCAAAGATCAGGGCTTGATCCATCACCGTTTTTTAGCTAACTGCACCATCCCAGCTCAGAACCTGGCTACATGCAAATTGGTCTGTCCCTGGACCAGTGCATCATGGGAACAGGGCAGACCAAACTACCAAGCCAATTCTTTTACTGGAAAGGAAACAAGCTTCCGGTGAACGGTTTCTGGCATTACAGCCGTCTTCGGCCCGGCTTGCTTGAATCCTGATGGTGCAGTGAGCAAGGGACTCACATCTGAGCATACCCTTCCACGCTTATGGTGGACAAAACGATTCAGAAAAGGGGGTGGTGATGGACAGAGTATCTGAATTAAGCAGAACACTCCTACCCAGTCTAAAGATCAGGGCTTGATCCATCACCGTTTTTTAGCTAACTGCACCATCCCAGCTCAGAACCTGGCTACATGCAAATTAGTCTGTCCCTGGCCCAGTGCATCATGGGAACAGAGCAGACCAAACTACCAAGCCAATTCTTTTACTGGAAAGGAAACAAGCTTCCGGGGACCGGTTTCTGCCATTACAGCCGTCTTAGGCCCGGCTTGCTTGAATCCTGATGGTGCAGTGAGCAAGGGACTCACATCTGAGCATACCCTTCCACGCTTATGGTGGACAAAACGATTCAGAAAAGGGGGTGGTGATGGACAGAGTATCTGAATTAAGCAGAACACTCCTACCCAGTCCAATGATCAGGGCTTGATCCATCACCGCTTTTAAGCTAACTGCACCATCCCAGCTCAGAACCTGGCTACATGCAAAATTAGTCTGTCCCTGGCCCAGTGCATCATGGGAACAGGGCAGACCAAACTACCAAGCCAATTCTTTTACTGGAAAGGAAACAAGCTTCCGGGGACCGGTTTCTGCCTTTACAGCCGTCTTCGGCCCGACTTGCTTGAATCCTGATGGTGCAGTGAGCAAGGGACTCACATCTGAGCATACCCTTCCACGCTTATGGTGGACAAAACGATTCAGAAAAGGGGGTGGTGATGGACAGAGTATCTTAATTAAGCAGAACACTCCTACCCAGTCCAAAGATCAGGGCTTGATCCATCACCGTTTTTTAGCTAACTGCACCATCCCAGCTCAGAACCTGGCTACATGCAAATTAGTCTGTCCCTGGCCCAGTGCATCATGGGAACAGGGCAGACCAAACTACCAAGCCAATTCTTTTACTGGAAAGGAAACAAGCTCCCGGGGACCGGTTTCTGGCATTACAGCCGTCTTCGGCCCGGCTTGCTTGAATCCTGATGGTGCAGTGAGCAAGGGACTCACATCTGAGCATACCCTTCCACGCTTATGGTGGACAAAACGATTCAGAAAAGGGGGTGGTGATGGACAGAGTATCTGAATTAAGCAGAACACTCCTACCCAGTCCAAAGATCAGGGCTTGATCCATCACAGTTTTTTAGCTAACTGCAACATCCCAGCTCAGAACCTGGCTACATGCTAATTAGTCTGTCCCTGGCCCAGTGCATCATGGGAACAGGGCAGACCAAACTACCAAGTCAATTCTTTTACTGGAAAGGAAACAAGCTTCCGGGGACCGGTTTCTGGCATTACAGCCGTCTTCGGCCCGGCTTGCTTGAATCCTGATGGTGCAGTGAGCAAGGGACTCACATCTGAGCATACCCTTCCACGCTTATGGTGGACAAAACGATTCAGAAAAGGGGGTGATGATGGACAGAGTATCTGAATTAAGCAGAACACTCCTACCCAGTCCAAAGATCAGGGCTTGATCCATCACCGTTTTTTAGCTAACTGCACCATCCCAGCTCAGAACCTGGCTACATGCAAATTAGTCTGTCCCTGGCCCAGTGCATCATGGGAACAGGGCAGACCAAACTACCAAGCCAATTCTTTTACTGGAAAGGAAACAAGCTTCCGGGGACCAGTTTCTGGCATTACAGCCGTCTTCGGCCCGGCTTGCTTGAATCCTGATGGTGCAGTGAGCAAGGGACTCACATCTGAGCATACCCTTCCACGCTTATGGTGGACAAAACGATTCAGAAAAGGGGGTGATGATGGACAGAGTATCTGAATTAAGCAGAACACTCCTACCCAGTCCAAAGATCAGGGCTTGATCCATCACCGTTTTTTAGCTAACTGCACCATCCCAGCTCAGAACCTGGCTACATGCAAATTAGTCTGTCCCTGGCCCAGTGCATCATGGGAACAGGGCAGACCAAACTACCAAGCCAATTATTTTACTGGAAAGGAAACAAGCTTCCGGGGACCGGTTTCTGGCATTACAGCCGTCTTCGGCCCGGCTTGCTTGAATCCTGATGGTGCAGTGAGCAAGGCACTCACATCTGAGCATACGCTTCCACGCTTATGGTGGACAAAACGATTCAGAAAAGGGGGTGGTGATGGACAGAGTATCTTAATTAAGCAGAACACTCCTACCCAGTCCAAAGATCAGGGCTTGATCCATCACCGTTTTTTAGCTAACTGCACCATCCCAGCTCAGAACCTGGCTACATGCAAATTAGTCTGTCCCTGGCCCAGTGCATCATGGGAACAGGGCAGACCAAACTACCAAGCCAATTCTTTTACTGGAAAGGATACAAGCTTCCGGGGACCGGTTTCTGGCATTACAGCCGTCTTCGGCCCGGCTTGCTTGAATCCTGATGGTGCAGTGAGCAAGGGACTCACATCTGAGCATACCCTTCCACGCTTATGGTGGACAAAACGATTCAGAAAAGGGGGTGGTGATGGACAGAGTATCTGAATTAAGCAGAACACTCCTACCCAGTCCAAAGATCAGGGCTTGATCCATCACTGTTTTTTAGCTAACTGCACCATCCCAGCTCAGAACCTGGCTACATGCAAATTAGTCTGTCCCTGGCCCAGTGCATCATGGGAACAGGGCAGACCAAACTACCAAGCCAATTCTTTCACTGGAAAGGAAACAAGCTTCCGGGGACTGGTTTCTGGCATTACAGCCGTCTTCGGCCCAGCTTGCTTGAATCCTGATGGTGCAGTGAGCAAGGAACTCACATCTGAGCATACCCTTCCACGCTTATGGTGGACAAAACGATTCAGAAAAGGGGGTGGTGATGGACAGAGTATCTGAATTAAGCAGAACACTCCTACCCAGTCCAATGATCAGGGCTTGATCCATCACCGCTTTTTAGCTAACTGCACCATCCCAGCTCAGAACCTGGCTACATGCAAAATTAGTCTGTCCCTGGCCCAGTGCATCATGGGAACAGGGCAGACCAAACTACCAAGCCAATTCTTTTACTGGAAAGGAAACAAGCTTCCGGGGACCGGTTTCTGCCTTTACAGCCGTCTTCGGCCCGGCTTGCTTGAATCCTGATGGTGCAGTGAGCAAGGGACTCACATCTGAGCATACCCTTCCACGCTTATGGTGGACAAAATGATTCAGAAAAGGGGGTGGTGATGGACAGAATATCTAAATTAAGCAGAACACTCCTACCCAGTCCAAAGATCAGGGCTTGATCCATCACCGTTTTTTAGCTAACTGCACCATCCCAGCTCAGAACCTGGCTACATGCAAATTAGTCTGTCCCTGGCCCAGTGCATCATGGGAACAGGGCAGACCAAACTACCAAGCCAATTCTTTTACTGGAAAGGAAACAAGCTCCCGGGGACCGGTTTCTGGCATTACAGCCGTCTTCGGCCCGGCTTGCTTGAATCCTGATGGTGCAGTGAGCAAGGGACTCACATCTGAGCATACCCTTCCACGCTTATGGTGGACAAAACGATTCAGAAAAGGGGGTGGTGATGGACAGAGTATCTGAATTAAGCAGAACACTCCTACCCAGTCCAAAGATCAGGGCTTGATCCATCACCGTTTTTTAGCTAACTGCACCATCCCAGCTCAGAACCTGGCTACATGCAAATTAGTCTGTCCCTGGCCCAGTGCATCATGGGAACAGGGCAGACCAAACTATCAAGCCAATTCTTTTACTGGAAAGGAAACAAGCTTCCGGGGACCGGTTTCTGGCATTACAGCCGTCTTCGGCCCGGCTTGCTTGGATCCTGATGGTGCAGTGAGCAAGGGACTCACATCTGAGCATACCCTTCCACGCTTATGGTGGACAAAACGATTCAGAAAAGGGGGTGGTGATGGACAGAGTATCTGAATTAAGCAGAACACTCCTACCCAGTCCAAAGATCAGGGCTTGATCCATCACCGTTTTTTTTAGCTAACTGCACCATCCCAGCTCAGAACCTGGCTACATGCAAAATTAGTCTGTCCCTGGCCCAGTGCATCATGGGAACAGGGCAGACCAAACTACCAAGCCAATTCTTTTACTGGAAAGGAAACAAGCTTCCGGGGACCAGTTTCTGCCATTACAGCCGTCTTCGGCCCGGCTTGCTTGAATCCTGATGGTGCAGTGAGCAAGGGACTCACATCTGAGCATACCCTTCCACGCTTATGGTGGACAAAACGATTCAGAAAAGGGGGTGGTGAGGGACAGAGTATCTTAATTAAGCAGAACACTCCTACCCAGTCCAAAGATCAGGGCTTGATCCATCACCGTTTTTTAGCTAACTGCACCATCCCAGCTCAGAACCTGGCTACATGCAAATTAGTCTGTCCCTGGCCCAGTGCATCATGGGAACAGGGCAGACCAAACTACCAAGCCCATTCTTTTACTGGAAAGGAAACAAGCTTCCGGGGACCGGTTTCTGGCATTACATCCGTCTTCTGCCCGGCTTGCTTGAATCCTGATGGTGCAGTGAGCAAGGGACTCACATCTGAGCATACCCTTCCACGCTTATGGTGAACAAAACGATTCAGAAAAGGGGGTGGTGATGGACAGAGTATCTTAATTAAGCAGAACACTCCTACCCAGTCCAAAGATCAGGGCTTGATCCATCACCGTTTTTTTAGCTAACTGCACCATCCCAGCTCAGAACCTGGCTACATGCAAATTAGTCTGTCCCTGGCCCAGTGCATCATGGGAACAGGGCAGACCAAACTACCAAGCCAATTCTTTTACTGGAAAGGAAACAAGCTTCCGGGGACCGGTTTCTGGCATTACAGCCGTCTTCGGCCCGGCTTGCTTGAATCCTGATGGTGCAGTGAGCAAGGGACTCACATCTGAGCATACCCTTCCACGCTTATGGTGGACAAAACGATTCAGAAAAGGGTTATTATTACCATCCCAGCTCAGAACCTGGCTACATGCAAATTAAACTGTCCCTGGCCCAGTGCATCATGGGAACAGGGCAGACCAAACTACCAAGCCAATTCTTCTACTGGAAAGGAAACAAGCTTCCGGGGACCGGTTTCTGGCATTACAGCCGTCTTCGGCCCGGCTTGCTTGAATCCTGATGGTGCAGTGAGCAAGGGACTCACATCTGAGCATACCCTTACACGCTTATGGTGGACAAAACGATTCAGAAAAGGGGGTGGTGATGGACAGAGTATCTGAATGAAGCAGAACACTCCTACCCAGTCCAAATATCAGGGCTTGATCCATCACCGTTTTTTAGCTAACTGCACCATCCCAGCTCAGAACCTGGCTACATGCAAAATTAGTCTGTCCCTGGCCCAGTGCATCATTGGAACAGGGCAGACCAAACTACCAAGCCAATTCTTTTACTGGAAAGGAAACAAGCTTCCGGGGACCGGTTTCTGCCATTACAGCCGTCTTCGGCCCAGCTTGCTTGAATCCTGATGGTGCAGTGAGCAAGGGACTCACATCTGAGCATACCCTTCCACGCTTATGGTGGACAAAACGATTCAGAAAAGGGGGTGGTGATGGACAGAGTATCTTAATTAAGCAGAACACTCCTACCCAGTCCAAAGATCAGGGCTTGATCCATCACCGTTTTTTAGCTAACTGCACCATCCCAGCTCAGAACCTGGCTACATGCAAATTAGTCTGTCCCTGGCCCAGTGCATCATGGGAACAGGGCAGACCAAACTACCAAGCCCATTCTTTTACTGGAAAGGAAACAAGCTTCCGGGGACCGGTTTCTGGCATTACATCCGTCTTCTGCCCGGCTTGCTTGAATCCTGATGGTGCAGTGAGCAAGGGACTCACATCTGAGCATACCCTTCCACGCTTATGGTGAACAAAACGATTCAGAAAAGGGGGTGGTGATGGACAGAGTATCTTAATTAAGCAGAACACTCCTACCCAGTCCAAAGATCAGGGCTTGATCCATCACCGTTTTTTTAGCTAACTGCACCATCCCAGCTCAGAACCTGGCTACATGCAAATTAGTCTGTCCCTGGCCCAGTGCATCATGGGAACAGGGCAGACCAAACTACCAAGCCAATTCTTTTACTGGAAAGGAAACAAGCTTCCGGGGACCGGTTTCTGGCATTACAGCCGTCTTCGGCCCGGCTTGCTTGAATCCTGATGGTGCAGTGAGCAAGGGACTCACATCTGAGCATACCCTTCCACGCTTATGGTGGACAAAACGATTCAGAAAAGGGTTATTATTACCATCCCAGCTCAGAACCTGGCTACATGCAAATTAAACTGTCCCTGGCCCAGTGCATCATGGGAACAGGGCAGACCAAACTACCAAGCCAATTCTTCTACTGGAAAGGAAACAAGCTTCCGGGGACCGGTTTCTGGCATTACAGCCGTCTTCGGCCCGGCTTGCTTGAATCCTGATGGTGCAGTGAGCAAGGGACTCACATCTGAGCATACCCTTACACGCTTATGGTGGACAAAACGATTCAGAAAAGGGGGTGGTGATGGACAGAGTATCTGAATGAAGCAGAACACTCCTACCCAGTCCAAATATCAGGGCTTGATCCATCACCGTTTTTTAGCTAACTGCACCATCCCAGCTCAGAACCTGGCTACATGCAAAATTAGTCTGTCCCTGGCCCAGTGCATCATTGGAACAGGGCAGACCAAACTACCAAGCCAATTCTTTTACTGGAAAGGAAACAAGCTTCCGGGGACCGGTTTCTGCCATTACAGCCGTCTTCGGCCCAGCTTGCTTGAATCCTGATGGTGCAGTGAGCAAGGGACTCACATCTGAGCATACCCTTCCACGCTTATGGTGGACAAAACGATTCAGAAAAGGGGGTGGTGATGGACAGAGTATCTTAATTAAGCAGAACACTCCTACCCAGTCCAAAGATCAGGGCTTGATCCATCACCGTTTTTTAGCTAACTGCACCATCCCAGCTCAGAACCTGGCTACATGCAAATTAGTCTGTCCCTGGCCCAGTGCATCATGGGAACAGGGCAGACCAAACTACCAAGCCAATTCTTTTACTGGAAAGGAAACAAGCTTCCGGGGACCGGTTTCTGGCATTACAGCCGTCTTCGGCCCGGCTTGCTTGAATCCTGATGGTGCAGTGAGGAAGGGACTCACATCTGAGCATACCCTTCCACGCTTATGGTGGACAAAACGATTCAGAAAAGGGGGTGGTGATGGACAGAGTATCTGAAATAAGCAGAACACTCCTACCCAGTCCAAAGATCAGGGCTTCATCCATCACCGTTTTTTAGCTAACTGCACCATCCCAGCTCAGAACCTGGCTACATGCAAATTAGTCTGTCCCTAGCCCAGTGCATCATGGGAACAGGGCAGACCAAACTACCAAGCCAATTCTTTTACTGGAAAGGAAACAAGCTTCCGGGGACCGGTTTCTGGCATTACAGCCGTCTTCGGCCCGGCTTGCTTGAATCCTGATGGTGCAGTGAGCAAGGGACTCACATCTGAGCATACCATTCCACGCTTATGGTGGACAAAACAATTCAGAAAAGGGGGTGGTGATGGACAGAGTATCTGAATTAAGCAGAACACTCCTACCCAGTCCAAAGATCAGGGCTTGATCCATCACCGTTTTTTAGCTAACTGCACCATCCCAGCTCAGAACCTGGCTACATGCAAATTGGTCTGTCCCTGGACCAGTGCATCATGGGAACAGGGCAGACCAAACTACCAAGCCAATTCTTTTACTGGAAAGGAAACAAGCTTCCGGGGACCGGTTTCTGGCATTACAGCTGTCTTCGGCCCGGCTTGCTTGAATCCTGATGGTGCAGTGAGCAAGGGACTCACATCTGAGCATACCCTTCCACGCTTATGGTGGACAAAACGATTCAGAAAAGGGGGTGGTGATGGACAGAGTATCTAAATTAAGCAGAACACTCCTACCCAGTCCAAAGATCAGGGCTTGATCCATCACCGTTTTTTAGCTAACTGCACCATCCCAGCTCAGAACCTGGCTACATGCAAATTAGTCTGTCCCTGGCCCAGTGCATCATGGGAATAGGGCAGACCAAACTACCAAACCAATTCTTTTACTGGAAAGGAAACAAGCTTCCGGGGACCGGTTTCTGCCATTACAGCCGTCTTCGGCCCGGCTTGCTTGAATCCTGATGGTGCAGTGAGCAAGGGACTCACATCTGAGCATACCCTTCCACGCTTATGGTGGACAAAACGATTCAGAAAAGGGGGTGGTGATGGACAGAGTATCTGAATTAAGCAGAACACTCCTACCCAGTCCAATGATCAGGGCTTGATCCATCACCGCTTTTTAGCTAACTGCTCCATCCCAGCTCAGAACCTGGCTACATGCAAAATTAGTCTGTCCCTGGCCCAGTGCATCATGGGAACAGGGCAGACCAAACTACCAAGCCAATTCTTTTACTGGAAAGGAAACAAGCTTCCGGGGACCGGTTTCTGCCTTTACAGCCGTCTTCGGCCCAGCTTGCTTGAATCCTGATGGTGCAGTGAGCAAGGGACTCACATCTGAGCATACCCTTCCACGCTTATGGTGGACAAAACGATGTAGAAAAGGGGGTGGTGATGGACAGAGTATCTTAATTAAGCAGAACACTCCTACCAAGTCCAAAGATCAGGGCTTGATCCATCACCGTTTTTTAGCTAACTGCACCATCCCAGCTCAGAACCTGGCTACATGCAAATTAGTCTGTCCCTGGCCCAGTGCATCATGGGAACAGGGCAGACCAAACTACCAAGCCAATTCTTTTACTGGAAAGGAAACATGCTCCCGGGGACCGGTTTCTGGCATTACAGCCGTCTTCGGCCGGGCTTGCTTGAATCCTGATGGCGCAGTGAGCAAGGGACTCACATCTGAGCATACCCTTCCACGCTTATGGTGGACAAAATGATTCAGAAAAGGGGGTGGTGATGGACAGAGTATCTGAATTAAGCAGAACACTCCTACCCAGTCCAAAGATCAGGGCTTGATCCATCACCGTTTTTTAGCTAACTGCACCATCCCAGCTCAGAACCTGGCTACATGCAAATTAGTCTGTCCCTGGCCCAGTGCATCATGGGAACAGGGCAGACCAAACTACCAAGCCAATTCTTTTACTGGAAAGGAAACAAGCTTCCGGGGACCGGTTTCTGGCATTACAGCCGTCTTCGGCCCGGCTTGCTTGAATCCTGATGGTGCAGTGAGCAAGGGACTCACATCTGAGCATTCCTTCCATGCTTATGGTGGACAAAACGATTCAGAAAAGGGGGTGGTGATGGACAGAGTATCTGAATTAAGCAGAACACTCCTACCCAGTCCAAAGATCAGGGCTTGATCCATCACTGTTTTTTAGCTAACTGCACCATCCCAGCTCAGAACCTGGCTACATGAAAATTAGTCTGTCCCTGGCCCAGTGCATCATGGGAACAGGGCAGACCAAACTACCAAGCCAATTCTTTTACTGGAAAGGAAACAAGCTTCCGGGGACCGGTTTCTGGCAATACAGCCGTCTTCGGCCCGGCTTGCTTGAATCCTGATGGTGCAGTGAGCAAGGGACTCACATCTGAGCATACCCTTCCACGCTTATGGTGGACAAAACGATTCAGAAAAGGGGGTGGTGATGGACAGAGTATCTGAATTAAGCAGAACACTCCTACCCAGTCCAAAGATCAGGGCTTGATCCATCACCGTTTTTTAGCTAACTGCACCATCCCAGCTCAGAACCTGGCCTCATGCAAATTAGTCTGTCCCTGGCCCAGTGCATCATGGGAACAGGGCAGACCAAACTACCAAGCCAATTCTTTTACTGGAAAGGAAACAAGCTTCCCGGGACCGGTTTCTGCCATTACAGCCGTCTTCGGCCCAGCTTGCTTGAATCCTGATGGTGCAGTGAGCAAGGGACTCACATCTGAGCATACCCTTCCACGCTTATGGTGGACAAAACGATTCAGAAAAGGGGGTGGTGATGGACAGAGTATCTTAATTAAGCAGAACACTCCTACCCAGTCCAAAGATCAGGACTTTATCCATCACCGTTTTTTAGCTAACTGCACCATCCCAGCTCAGAACCTGGCTACATGCAAATTAGTCTGTCCCTGGCCCAGTGCATCATGGGAACAGGGCAGACCAAACTACCAAGCCAATTCTTTTACTGGAAAGGAAACAAGCTTCCGGGGACCGGTTTCTGGCATTACAGCCGTCTTCGGCCCGGCTTGCTTGAATCCTGATGGTGCAGTGAGGAAGGGACTCACATCTGAGCATACCCTTCCACGCTTATGGTGGACAAAACGATTCAGAAAAGGGGGTGGTGATGGACAGAGTATCTGAATTAAGCAGAACACTCCTACCCAGTCCAAAGATCAGGGCTTCATCCATCACCGTTTTTTAGCTAACTGCACCATCCCAGCTCAGAACCTGGCTACATGCAAATTAGTCTGTCCCTGGCCCAGTGCATCATGGGAACAGGGCAGACCAAACTACCAAGCCAATTCTTTTACTGGAAAGGAAACAAGCTTCCGGGGACCGGTTTCTGGCATTACAGCCGTCTTCGGCCCGGCTTGCTTGAATCCTGATGGTGCAGTGAGCAAGGGACTCACATCTGAGCATACCCTTCCACGCTTATGGTGGACAAAACGATTCAGAAAAGGGGGTGGTGATGGGCAGAGTATCTGAATTAAGCAGAACACTCCTACCCAGTCCAAAGATCAGGGCTTGATCCATCACCGTTTTTTAGCTAACTGCACCATCCCAGCTCAGAACCTGGCTACATGCAAATTAGTCTGTCCCTGGCCCAGTGCATCATGGGAACAGGGCAGACCAAACTACCAAGCCAATTCTTTTACTGGAAAGGAAACAAGCTTCCGGGGACCGGTTTCTGGCATTACAGCCGTCTTCGGCCCGGCTTGCTTGAATCCTGATGGTGCAGTGAGGAAGGGACTCACATCTGAGCATACCCTTCCACGCTTATGGTGGACAAAACGATTCAGAAAAGGGGGTGGTGATGGACAGAGTATCTGAAATAAGCAGAACACTCCTACCCAGTCCAAAGATCAGGGCTTCATCCATCACCGTTTTTTAGCTAACTGCACCATCCCAGCTCAGAACCTGGCTACATGCAAATTAGTCTGTCCCTAGCCCAGTGCATCATGGGAACAGGGCAGACCAAACTACCAAGCCAATTCTTTTACTGGAAAGGAAACAAGCTTCCGGGGACCGGTTTCTGGCATTACAGCCGTCTTCGGCCCGGCTTGCTTGAATCCTGATGGTGCAGTGAGCAAGGGACTCACATCTGAGCATACCATTCCACGCTTATGGTGGACAAAACAATTCAGAAAAGGGGGTGGTGATGGACAGAGTATCTGAATTAAGCAGAACACTCCTACCCAGTCCAAAGATCAGGGCTTGATCCATCACCGTTTTTTAGCTAACTGCACCATCCCAGCTCAGAACCTGGCTACATGCAAATTGGTCTGTCCCTGGACCAGTGCATCATGGGAACAGGGCAGACCAAACTACCAAGCCAATTCTTTTACTGGAAAGGAAACAAGCTTCCGGGGACCGGTTTCTGGCATTACAGCTGTCTTCGGCCCGGCTTGCTTGAATCCTGATGGTGCAGTGAGCAAGGGACTCACATCTGAGCATACCCTTCCACGCTTATGGTGGACAAAACGATTCAGAAAAGGGGGTGGTGATGGACAGAGTATCTAAATTAAGCAGAACACTCCTACCCAGTCCAAAGATCAGGGCTTGATCCATCACCGTTTTTTAGCTAACTGCACCATCCCAGCTCAGAACCTGGCTACATGCAAATTAGTCTGTCCCTGGCCCAGTGCATCATGGGAATAGGGCAGACCAAACTACCAAACCAATTCTTTTACTGGAAAGGAAACAAGCTTCCGGGGACCGGTTTCTGCCATTACAGCCGTCTTCGGCCCGGCTTGCTTGAATCCTGATGGTGCAGTGAGCAAGGGACTCACATCTGAGCATACCCTTCCACGCTTATGGTGGACAAAACGATTCAGAAAAGGGGGTGGTGATGGACAGAGTATCTGAATTAAGCAGAACACTCCTACCCAGTCCAATGATCAGGGCTTGATCCATCACCGCTTTTTAGCTAACTGCTCCATCCCAGCTCAGAACCTGGCTACATGCAAAATTAGTCTGTCCCTGGCCCAGTGCATCATGGGAACAGGGCAGACCAAACTACCAAGCCAATTCTTTTACTGGAAAGGAAACAAGCTTCCGGGGACCGGTTTCTGCCTTTACAGCCGTCTTCGGCCCAGCTTGCTTGAATCCTGATGGTGCAGTGAGCAAGGGACTCACATCTGAGCATACCCTTCCACGCTTATGGTGGACAAAACGATGTAGAAAAGGGGGTGGTGATGGACAGAGTATCTTAATTAAGCAGAACACTCCTACCAAGTCCAAAGATCAGGGCTTGATCCATCACCGTTTTTTAGCTAACTGCACCATCCCAGCTCAGAACCTGGCTACATGCAAATTAGTCTGTCCCTGGCCCAGTGCATCATGGGAACAGGGCAGACCAAACTACCAAGCCAATTCTTTTACTGGAAAGGAAACATGCTCCCGGGGACCGGTTTCTGGCATTACAGCCGTCTTCGGCCGGGCTTGCTTGAATCCTGATGGCGCAGTGAGCAAGGGACTCACATCTGAGCATACCCTTCCACGCTTATGGTGGACAAAATGATTCAGAAAAGGGGGTGGTGATGGACAGAGTATCTGAATTAAGCAGAACACTCCTACCCAGTCCAAAGATCAGGGCTTGATCCATCACCGTTTTTTAGCTAACTGCACCATCCCAGCTCAGAACCTGGCTACATGCAAATTAGTCTGTCCCTGGCCCAGTGCATCATGGGAACAGGGCAGACCAAACTACCAAGCCAATTCTTTTACTGGAAAGGAAACAAGCTTCCGGGGACCGGTTTCTGGCATTACAGCCGTCTTCGGCCCGGCTTGCTTGAATCCTGATGGTGCAGTGAGCAAGGGACTCACATCTGAGCATTCCTTCCATGCTTATGGTGGACAAAACGATTCAGAAAAGGGGGTGGTGATGGACAGAGTATCTGAATTAAGCAGAACACTCCTACCCAGTCCAAAGATCAGGGCTTGATCCATCACTGTTTTTTAGCTAACTGCACCATCCCAGCTCAGAACCTGGCTACATGAAAATTAGTCTGTCCCTGGCCCAGTGCATCATGGGAACAGGGCAGACCAAACTACCAAGCCAATTCTTTTACTGGAAAGGAAACAAGCTTCCGGGGACCGGTTTCTGGCAATACAGCCGTCTTCGGCCCGGCTTGCTTGAATCCTGATGGTGCAGTGAGCAAGGGACTCACATCTGAGCATACCCTTCCACGCTTATGGTGGACAAAACGATTCAGGAAAGGGGGTGGTGATGGACAGAGTATCTGAATTAAGCAGAACACTCCTACCCAGTCCAAAGATCAGGGCTTGATCCATCACCGTTTTTTAGCTAACTGCACCATCCCAGCTCAGAACCTGGCCTCATGCAAATTAGTCTGTCCCTGGCCCAGTGCATCATGGGAACAGGGCAGACCAAACTACCAAGCCAATTCTTTTACTGGAAAGGAAACAAGCTTCCGGGGACCGGTTTCTGGCATTACAGCCGTCTTCGGCCCGGCTTGCTTGAATCCTGATGGTGCAGTGAGCAAGGGACTCACATCTGAGCATACCCTTCCACGCTTATGGTGGACAAAACGATTCATAAAAGTGGGTGGTGATGGACAGAGTATCTGAATGAAGCAGAACACTCCTACCCAGTCCAAAGATCAGGGCTTGATCCATCACCGTTTTTTAGCTAACTGCACCATCCCAGCTCAGAACCTGGCTACATGCAAATTAGTCTGTCCCTGGCCCAGTGCATCATGGGAACAGGGCAGACCAAACTACCAAGCCAATTCTTTTACTGGAAAGGAAACAAGCTTCCCGGGACCGGTTTCTGCCATTACAGCCGTCTTCGGCCCAGCTTGCTTGAATCCTGATGGTGCAGTGAGCAAGGGACTCACATCTGAGCATACCCTTCCACGCTTATGGTGGACAAAACGATTCAGAAAAGGGGGTGGTGATGGACAGAGTATCTTAATTAAGCAGAACACTCCTACCCAGTCCAAAGATCAGGACTTTATCCATCACCGTTTTTTAGCTAACTGCACCATCCCAGCTCAGAACCTGGCTACATGCAAATTAGTCTGTCCCTGGCCCAGTGCATCATGGGAACAGGGCAGACCAAACTACCAAGCCAATTCTTTTACTGGAAAGGAAACAAGCTTCCGGGGACCGGTTTCTGGCATTACAGCCGTCTTCGGCCCGGCTTGCTTGAATCCTGATGGTGCAGTGAGGAAGGGACTCACATCTGAGCATACCCTTCCACGCTTATGGTGGACAAAACGATTCAGAAAAGGGGGTGGTGATGGACAGAGTATCTGAATTAAGCAGAACACTCCTACCCAGTCCAAAGATCAGGGCTTCATCCATCACCGTTTTTTAGCTAACTGCACCATCCCAGCTCAGAACCTGGCTACATGCAAATTAGTCTGTCCCTGGCCCAGTGAATCATGGGAACAGGGCAGACCAAACTACCAAGCCAATTCTTTTACTGGAAAGGAAACATGCTCCCGGGGACCGGTTTCTGGCATTACAGCCGTCTTCGGCCGGGCTTGCTTGAATCCTGATGGCGCAGTGAGCAAGGGACTCACATCTGAGCATACCCTTCCACGCTTATGGTGGACAAAATGATTCAGAAAAGGGGGTGGTGATGGACAGAGTATCTGAATTAAGCAGAACACTCCTACCCAGTCCAAAGATCAGGGCTTGATCCATCACCGTTTTTTAGCTAACTGCACCATCCCAGCTCAGAACCTGGCTACATGCAAATTAGTCTGTCCCTGGCCCAGTGCATCATGGGAACAGGGCAGACCAAACTACCAAGCCAATTCTTTTACTGGAAAGGAAACAAGCTTCCGGGGACCGGTTTCTGGCATTACAGCCGTCTTCGGCCCGGCTTGCTTGAATCCTGATGGTGCAGTGAGCAAGGGACTCACATCTGAGCATTCCTTCCATGCTTATGGTGGACAAAACGATTCAGAAAAGGGGGTGGTGATGGACAGAGTATCTGAATTAAGCAGAACACTCCTACCCAGTCCAAAGATCAGGGCTTGATCCATCACTGTTTTTTAGCTAACTGCACCATCCCAGCTCAGAACCTGGCTACATGAAAATTAGTCTGTCCCTGGCCCAGTGCATCATGGGAACAGGGCAGACCAAACTACCAAGCCAATTCTTTTACTGGAAAGGAAACAAGCTTCCGGGGACCGGTTTCTGGCAATACAGCCGTCTTCGGCCCGGCTTGCTTGAATCCTGATGGTGCAGTGAGCAAGGGACTCACATCTGAGCATACCCTTCCACGCTTATGGTGGACAAAACGATTCAGGAAAGGGGGTGGTGATGGACAGAGTATCTGAATTAAGCAGAACACTCCTACCCAGTCCAAAGATCAGGGCTTGATCCATCACCGTTTTTTAGCTAACTGCACCATCCCAGCTCAGAACCTGGCCTCATGCAAATTAGTCTGTCCCTGGCCCAGTGCATCATGGGAACAGGGCAGACCAAACTACCAAGCCAATTCTTTTACTGGAAAGGAAACAAGCTTCCGGGGACCGGTTTCTGGCATTACAGCCGTCTTCGGCCCGGCTTGCTTGAATCCTGATGGTGCAGTGAGCAAGGGACTCACATCTGAGCATACCCTTCCACGCTTATGGTGGACAAAACGATTCATAAAAGTGGGTGGTGATGGACAGAGTATCTGAATGAAGCAGAACACTCCTACCCAGTCCAAAGATCAGGGCTTGATCCATCACCGTTTTTTAGCTAACTGCACCATCCCAGCTCAGAACCTGGCTACATGCAAATTAGTCTGTCCCTGGCCCAGTGCATCATGGGAACAGGGCAGACCAAACTACCAAGCCAATTCTTTTACTGGAAAGGAAACAAGCTTCCCGGGACCGGTTTCTGCCATTACAGCCGTCTTCGGCCCAGCTTGCTTGAATCCTGATGGTGCAGTGAGCAAGGGACTCACATCTGAGCATACCCTTCCACGCTTATGGTGGACAAAACGATTCAGAAAAGGGGGTGGTGATGGACAGAGTATCTTAATTAAGCAGAACACTCCTACCCAGTCCAAAGATCAGGACTTTATCCATCACCGTTTTTTAGCTAACTGCACCATCCCAGCTCAGAACCTGGCTACATGCAAATTAGTCTGTCCCTGGCCCAGTGCATCATGGGAACAGGGCAGACCAAACTACCAAGCCAATTCTTTTACTGGAAAGGAAACAAGCTTCCGGGGACCGGTTTCTGGCATTACAGCCGTCTTCGGCCCGGCTTGCTTGAATCCTGATGGTGCAGTGAGGAAGGGACTCACATCTGAGCATACCCTTCCACGCTTATGGTGGACAAAACGATTCAGAAAAGGGGGTGGTGATGGACAGAGTATCTGAATTAAGCAGAACACTCCTACCCAGTCCAAAGATCAGGGCTTCATCCATCACCGTTTTTTAGCTAACTGCACCATCCCAGCTCAGAACCTGGCTACATGCAAATTAGTCTGTCCCTGGCCCAGTGAATCATGGGAACAGGGCAGACCAAACTACCAAGCCAATTCTTTTACTGGAAAGGAAACAAGCTTCCGGGGACCGGTTTCTGGCATTACAGCCGTCTTCGGCCCGGCTTGCTTGAATCCTGATGGTGCAGTGAGCAAGGGACTCACATCTGAGCATACCCTTCCACGCTTATGGTGGACAAAACGATTCAGAAAAGGGGGTGGTGATGGGCAGAGTATCTGAATTAAGCAGAACACTCCTACCCAGTCCAAAGATCAGGGCTTGATCCATCACCGTTTTTTAGCTAACTGCACCATCCCAGCTCAGAACCTGGCTACATGCAAATTGGTCTGTCCCTGGACCAGTGCATCATGGGAACAGGGCAGACCAAACTACCAAGCCAATTCTTTTACTGGAAAGGAAACAAGCTTCCGGTGACCGGTTTCTGGCATTACAGCCGTCTTCGGCCCGGCTTGCTTGAATCCTGATGGTGCAGTGAGCAAGGGACTCATATCTGAGCATACACTTCCACGCTTATGGTGGACAAAACGATTCAGAAAAGGGGGTGGTGATGGACAGAGTATCTAAATTAAGCAGAACACTCCTACCCAGTCCAAAGATCAGGGCTTGATCCATCACCGTTTTTTAGCTAACTGCACCATCCCAGCTCAGAACCTGGCTACATGCAAATTAGTCTGTCCCTGGCCCAGTGCATCATGGGAACAGGGCAGACCAAACTACCAAGCCAATTCTTTTACTGGAAAGGAAACAAGCTTCCGGGGACCGGTTTCTGCCATTACAGCTGTCTTCGGCCCGGCTTGCTTGGATCCTGATGGTGCAGTGAGCAAGGGACTCACATCTGAGCATACCCTTCCACGCTTATGGTGGACAAAACGATTCAGAAAAGGGGGTGGTGATGGACAGAGTATCTGAATTAAGCAGAACACTCCTACCCAGTCCAATGATCAGGGCTTGATCCATCACCGCTTTTTAGCTAACTGCTCCATCCCAGCTCAGAACCTGGCTACATGCAAAATTAGTCTGTCCCTGGCCCAGTGCATCATGGGAACAGGGCAGACCAAACTACCAAGCCAATTCTTTTACTGGAAAGGAAACAAGCTTCCGGGGACCGATTTCTGCCTTTACAGCCGTCTTCGGCCCAGCTTGCTTGAATCCTGATGGTGCAGTGAGCAAGGGACTCACATCTGAGCATACCCTTCCACGCTTATGGTGGACAAAACGATGTAGAAAAGGGGGTGGTGATGGACAGAGTATCTGAATTAAGCAGAACACTCCTACCCAGTCCAAAGATCAGGGCTTGATCCATCACCGTTTTTTAGCTAACTGCACCATCCCAGCTCAGAACCTGGCTACATGAAAATTAGTCTGTCCCTGGCCCAGTGCATCATGGGAACAGGGCAGACCAAACTACCAAGCCAATTCTTTTACTGGAAAGGAAACAAGCTTCCGGGGACCGGTTTCTGGCAATACAGCCGTCTTCGGCCCGGCTTGCTTGAATCCTGATGGTGCAGTGAGCAAGGGACTCACATCTGAGCATACCCTTCCACGCTTATGGTGGACAAAACGATTCAGAAAAGGGGGTGGTGATGGACAGAGTATCTGAATTAAGCAGAACACTCCTACCCAGTCCAAAGATCAGGGCTTGATCCATCACCGTTTTTTAGCTAACTGCACCATCCCAGCTCAGAACCTGGCCTCATGCAAATTAGTCTGTCCCTGGCCCAGTGCATCATGGGAACAGGGCAGACCAAACTACCAAGCCAATTCTTTTACTGGAAAGGAAACAAGCTTCCGGGGACCGGTTTCTGGCATTACAGCCGTCTTCGGCCCAGCTTGCTTGAATCCTGATGGTGCAGTGAGCAAGGGACTCACATCTGAGCATACCCTTCCACGCTTATGGTGGACAAAACGATTCATAAAAGGGGGTGGTGATGGACAGAGTATCTGAATGAAGCAGAACACTCCTACCCAGTCCAAAGATCAGGGCTTGATCCATCACCGTTTTTTAGCTAACTGCACCATCCCAGCTCAGAACCTGGCTACATGCAAATTAGTCTGTCCCTGGCCCAGTGCATCATGGGAACAGGGCAGACCAAACTACCAAGCCAATTCTTTTACTGGAAAGGAAACAAGCTTCCGGGGACCGGTTTCTGCCATTACAGCCGTCTTCGGCCCAGCTTGCTTGAATCCTGATGGTGCAGTGAGCAAGGGACTCACATCTGAGCATACCCTTCCACGCTTATGGTGGACAAAACGATTCAGAAAAGGGGGTGGTGATGGACAGAGTATCTTAATTAAGCAGAACACTCCTACCCAGTCCAAAGATCAGGACTTTATCCATCACCGTTTTTTAGCTAACTGCACCATCCCAGCTCAGAACCTGGCTACATGCAAATTAGTCTGTCCCTGGCCCAGTGCATCATGGGAACAGGGCAGACCAAACTACCAAGCCAATTCTTTTACTGGAAAGGAAACAAGCTTCCGGGGACCGGTTTCTGGCATTACAGCCGTCTTCGGCCCGGCTTGCTTGAATCCTGATGGTGCAGTGAGGAAGGGACTCACATCTGAGCATACCCTTCCACGCTTATGGTGGACAAAACGATTCAGAAAAGGGGGTGGTGATGGACAGAGTATCTGAATTAAGCAGAACACTCCTACCCAGTCCAAAGATCAGGGCTTCATCCATCACCGTTTTTTAGCTAACTGCACCATCCCAGCTCAGAACCTGGCTACATGCAAATTAGTCTGTCCCTGGCCCAGTGCATCATGGGAACAGGGCAGACCAAACTACCAAGCCAATTCTTTTACTGGAAAGGAAACAAGCTTCCGGGGACCGGTTTCTGGCATTACAGCCGTCTTCGGCCCGGCTTGCTTGAATCCTGATGGTGCAGTGAGCAAGGGACTCACATCTGAGCATACCCTTCCACGCTTATGGTGGACAAAACGATTCAGAAAAGGGGGTGGTGATGGACAGAGTATCTGAATTAAGCAGAACACTCCTACCCAGTCCAAAGATCAGGGCTTGATCCATCACCGTTTTTTAGCTAACTGCACCATCCCAGCTCAGAACCTGGCTACATGCAAATTGGTCTGTCCCTGGACCAGTGCATCATGGGAACAGGGCAGACCAAACTACCAAGCCAATTCTTTTACTGGAAAGGAAACAAGCTTCTGGTGACCGGTTTCTGGCATTACAGCCGTCTTCGGCCCGGCTTGCTTGAATCCTGATGGTGCAGTGAGCAAGGGACTCACATCTGAGCATACACTTCCACGCTTATGGTGGACAAAACGATTCAGAAAAGGGGGTGGTGATGGACAGAGTATCTAAATTAAGCAGAACACTCCTACCCAGTCCAAAGATCAGGGCTTGATCCATCACCGTTTTTTAGCTAACTGCACCATCCCAGCTCAGAACCTGGCTACATGCAAATTAGTCTGTCCCTGGCCCAGTGCATCATGGGAACAGGGCAGACCAAACTACCAAGCCAATTCTTTTACTGGAAAGGAAACAATCTTCCGGGGACCGGTTTCTGCCATTACAGCCGTCTTCGGCCCGGCGTGCTTGGATCCTGATGGTGCAGTGAGCAAGGGACTCACATCTGAGCATACCCTTCCACGCTTATGGTGGACAAAACGATTCAGAAAAGGGGGTGGTGATGGACAGAGTATCTGAATTAAGCAGAACACTCCTACCCAGTCCAAAGATCAGGGCTTGATCCATCACCGTTTTTTTAGCTAACTGCACCATCCCAGCTCAGAACCTGGCTACATGCAAAATTAGTCTGTCCCTGGCCCAGTGCATCATGGGAACAGGGCAGACCAAACTACCAAGCCAATTCTTTTACTGGAAAGGAAACAAGCTTCCGGGGACCAGTTTCTGCCATTACAGCCGTCTTCGGCCCGGCTTGCTTGAATCCTGATGGTGCAGTGAGCAAGGGACTCACATCTGAGCATACCCTTCCACGCTTATGGTGGACAAAACGATGTAGAAAAGGGGGTGGTGATGGACAGAGTATCTTAATTAAGCAGAACATTCCTACCCAGTCCAAAGATCAGGGCTTGATCCATCACCGTTTTTTAGCTAACTGCACCATCCCAGCTCAGAACCTGGCTACATGCAAATTAGTCTGTCCCTGGCCCAGTGCATCATGGGAACAGGGCAGACCAAACTACCAAGCCAATTCTTTTACTGGAAAGGAAACAAGCTCCCGGGGACCGGTTTCTGGCATTACAGCCGTCTTCGGCCCGGCTTGCTTGAATCCTGATGGCGCAGTGAGCAAGGGACTCACATCTGAGCATACCCTTCCACGCTTATGGTGGACAAAATGATTCAGAAAAGGGGGTGGTGATGGACAGAGTATCTGAATTAAGCAGAACACTCCTACCCAGTCCAAAGATCAGGGCTTGATCCATCACCGTTTTTTAGCTAACTGCACCATCCCAGCTCATAACCTGGCTACATGCAAATTAGTCTGTCCCTGGCCCAGTGCATCATGGGAACAGGGCAGACCAAACTACCAAGCCAATTCTTTTACTGGAAAGGAAACAAGCTTCCGGGGACCGGTTTCCGGCATTACAGCCGTCTTCGGCCCGGCTTGCTTGAATCCTGATGGTGCAGTGAGCAAAGGACTCACATCTCAGCATACCCTTCCACGCTTATGGTGGACAAAACGATTCAGAAAAGGGGGTGGTGATGGACAGAGTATCTGACTTAAGCAGAACACTCCTACCCAGTCCAAAGATCAGGGCTTGATCCATCACCGTTTTTTAGCTAACTGCACCATCCCAGCTCAGAACCTGGCTACATGCAAATTAGTCTGTCCCTGGCCCAGTGCATCATGGGAACAGGGCAGACCAAACTACCAAGCCAATTCTTTTACTGGAAAGGAAACAAGCTTCCGGGGACCGGTTTCTGGCAATACAGCCGTCTTCGGCCCGGCTTGCTTGAATCCTGATGGTGCAGTGAGCAAGGGATTCACATCTGAGCATACCCTTCCACGCTTATGGTGGACAAAACGATTCAGAAAAGGGGGTGGTGATGGACAGAGTATCTGAATTAAGCAGAACACTCCTACCCAGTCCAATGATCAGGGCTTGATCCATCACCACTTTTTAGCTAACTGCACCATCCCAGCTCAGAACCTGGCTACATGCAAAATTAGTCTGTCCCTGGCCCAGTGCATCATGGGAACAGGGCAGACCAAACTACCAAGCCAATTCTTTTACTGGAAAGGAAACAAGCTTCCGGGGACCGGTTTCTGCCTTTACAGCCGTCTTCGGCCCGGCTTGCTTGAATCCTGATGGTGCAGTGAGCAAGGGACTCACATCTGAGCATACCCTTCCACGCTTATGGTGGACAAAACGATGTAGAAAAGGGGGTGGTGATGGACAGAGTATCTTAATTAAGCAGAACATTCCTACCCAGTCCAAAGATCAGGGCTTGATCCATCACCGTTTTTTAGCTAACTGCACCATCCCAGCTCAGAACCTGGCTACATGCAAATTAGTCTGTCCCTGGCCCAG
Organism: Lissotriton vulgaris; assembly: GCF_964263255.1. Lineage (NCBI taxonomy): Eukaryota > Metazoa > Chordata > Amphibia > Caudata > Salamandridae > Lissotriton > Lissotriton vulgaris. Next base: position 742,250 of record NW_028251172.1, on the reverse strand, counting down.
TGCATCATGGGAACAGGGCAGACCAAACTACCAAGCCAATTCTTTTACTGGAAAGGAAACAAGCTCCCGGGGACCGGTTTCTGGCATTACAGCCGTCTTCGGCCCGGCTTGCTTGAATCCTGATGGCGCAGTGAGCAAGGGACTCACATCTGAGCATACCCTTCCACGCTTATGGTGGACAAAATGATTCAGAAAAGGGGGTGGTGATGGACAGAGTATCTGAATTAAGCAGAACACTCCTACCCAGTCCAAAGATCAGGGCTTGATCCATCACCGTTTTTTAGCTAACTGCACCATCCCAGCTCAGAACCTGGCTACATGCAAATTAGTCTGTCCCTGGCCCAGTGCATCATGGGAACAGGGCAGACCAAACTACCAAGCCAATTCTTTTACTGGAAAGGAAACAAGCTTCCGGGGACCGGTTTCTGGCATTACAGCCGTCTTCGGCCCGGCTTGCTTGAATCCTGATGGTGCAGTGAGCAAGGGACTCACATCTCAGCATACCCTTCCACGCTTATGGTGGACAAAACGATTCAGAAAAGGGGGTGGTGATGGACAGAGTATCTGACTTAAGCAGAACACTCCTACCCAGTCCAAAGATCAGGGCTTGATCCATCACCGTTTTTTAGCTAACTGCACCATCCCAGCTCAGAACCTGGCTACATGCAAATTAGTCTGTCCCTGGCCCAGTGCATCATGGGAACAGGGCAGACCAAACTACCAAGCCAATTCTTTTACTGGAAAGGAAACAAGCTTCCGGGGACCGGTTTCTGGCAATACAGCCGTCTTCGGCCCGGCTTGCTTGAATCCTGATGGTGCAGTGAGCAAGGGACTCACATCTGAGCATACCCTTCCACGCTTATGGTGGACAAAACGATTCAGAAAAGGGGGTGGTGATGGACAGAGTATCTGAATTAAGCAGAACACTCCTACCCAGTCCAAAGATCAGGGCTTGATCCATCACCGTTTTTTAGCTAACTGCACCATCCCAGCTCAGAACCTGGCTACATGCAAATTAGTCTGTCCCTGGCCCAGTGCATCATGGGAACAGGGCAGACCAAACTACCAAGCCAATTCTTTTACTGGAAAGGAAACAAGCTTCCGGGGACCGGTTTCTGGCATTACAGCCGTCTTCGGCCCGGCTTGCTTGAATCATGATGGTGCAGTGAGCAAGGGACTCACATCTGAGCATACCCTTCCACGCTTATGGTGGACAAAACGATTCAGAAAAGGGGGTGGTGATGGACAGAGTATCTGAATTAAGCAGAGCACTCCTACCCAGTCCAAAGATCAGGGCTTGATCCATCACCGTTTTTTAGCTAACTGCACCATCCCACCTCAGAACCTGGCTACATGCAAATTAGTCTGTCCCTGGCCCAGTGCATCATGGGAACAGGGCAGACCAAACTACCAAGCCCATTCTTTTACTGGAAAGGAAACAAGCTTCCGGGGACCGGTTTCTGGCATTACATCCGTCTTCGGCCCGGCTTGCTTGAATCCTGATGGTGCAGTGAGCAAGGGACTCACATCTGAGCATACCCTTCCACGCTTATGGTGGACAAAACGATTCAGAAAAGGGGGTGGTGATGGACAGAGTATCTGAATTAAGCAGAACACTCCTACCCAGTCCAAAGATCAGGGCTTGATCCATCACCGTTTTTTAGCTAACTGCACCATCCCAGCTCAGAACCTGGCTACATGCAAATTAAACTGTCCCTGGCCCAGTGCATCATGGGAACAGGGCAGACCAAACTACCAAGCCAATTCTTCTACTGGAAAGGAAACAAGCTTCCGGGGACCGGTTTCTGGCATTACAGCCGTCGTCGGCCCGGCTTGCTTGAATCCTGATGGTGCAGTGAGCAAGGGACTCACATCTGAGCATACCCTTACACGCTTATGATGGACAAAACGATTCAGAAAAGGGGGTGGTGATGGACAGAGTATCTGAATGAAGCAGAACACTCCTACACAGTCCAAATATCAGGGCTTGATCCATCACCGTTTTTTAGCTAACTGCACCATCCCAGCTCAGAACCTGGCTACATGCAAAATTAGTCTGTCCCTGGCCCAGCGCATCATGGGAACAGGGCAGACCAAACTACCAAGCCAATTCTTTTACTGGAAAGGAAACAAGCTTCCGGGGACCGGTTTCTGCCATTACAGCCGTCTTCGGCCCAGCTTGCTTGAATCCTGATGGTGCAGTGAGCAAGGGACTCACATCTGAGCATACCCTTCCACGCTTATGGTGGACAAAACGATTCAGAAAAGGGGGTGGTGATGGACAGAGTATCTTAATTAAGCAGAACACTCCTACCCAGTCCAAAGATCAGGGCTTGATCCATCACCGTTTTTTAGCTAACTGCACCATCCCAGCTCAGAACCTGGCTACATGCAAATTAGTCTGTCCCTGGCCCAGTGCATCATGGGAACAGGGCAGACCAAACTACCAAGCCAATTCTTTTACTGGAAAGGAAACAAGCTTCGGGGGACCGGTTTCTGCCTTTACAGCCGTCTTCGGCCCGGCATGCTTGAATCCTGATGGTGCAGTGAGCAAGGGACTCACATCTGAGCATACCCTTCCACGCTTATGGTGGACAAAACGATGTAGAAAAGGGGGTGGTGATGGACAGAGTATCTTGATTAAGCAGAACACTCCTACCCAGTCCAAAGATCAGGGCTTGATCCATCACCGTTTTTTAGCTAACTGCACCATCCCAGCTCAGAACCTGGCTACATGCAAATTAGTCTGTCCCTGGCCCAGTGCATCATGGGAACAGGGCAGACCAAACTACCAAGCCAATTCTTTTACTGGAAAGGAAACAAGCTCCCGGGGACCGGTTTCTGGCATTACAGCCGTCTTCGGCCCGGCTTGCTTGAATCCTGATGGTGCAGTGAGCAAGGGACTCACATCTGAGCATACCCTTCCACGCTTATGGTGGACAAAATGATTCAGAAAAGGGGGTGGTGATGGACAGAGTATCTGAATTAAGCAGAACACTCCTACCCAGTCCAAAGATCAGGGCTTGATCCATCACCGTTTTTTAGCTAACTGCACCATCCCAGCTCAGAACCTGGCTACATGCAAATTAGTCTGTCCCTGGCCCAGTGCATCATGGGAACAGGGCAGACCAAACTACCAAGCCAATTCTTTTACTGGAAAGGAAACAAGCTTTCGGGGACCGGTTTCTGGCATTACAGCCGTCTTCGGCCCGGCTTGCTTGAATCCTGATGGTGCAGTGAGCAAAGGACTCACATCTCAGCATACCCTTCCACGCTTATGGTGGACAAAACGATTCAGAAAAGGGGGTGGTGATGGACAGAGTATCTGACTTAAGCAGAACACTCCTACCCAGTCCAAAGATCAGGGCTTGATCCATCACCGTTTTTTAGCTAACTGCACCATCCCAGCTCAGAACCTGGCTACATGCAAATTAGTCTGTCCCTGGCCCAGTGCATCATGGGAACAGGGCAGACCAAAATACCAAGCCAATTCTTTTACTGGAAAGGAAACAAGCTTCCGGGGACCGGTTTCTGGCAATACAGCCGTCTTCGGCCCGGCTTGCTTGAATCCTGATGGTGCAGTGAGCAAGGGATTCACATCTGAGCATACCCTTCCACGCTTATGGTGGACAAAACGATTCAGAAAAGGGGGTGGTGATGGACAGAGTATCTGAATTAAGCAGAACACTCCTACCCAGTCCAATGATCAGGGCTTGATCCATCACCGCTTTTTAGCTAACTGCACCATCCCAGCTCAGAACCTGGCTACATGCAAAATTAGTCTGTCCCTGGCCCAGTGCATCATGGGAACAGGGCAGACCAAACTACCAAGCCAATTCTTTTACTGGAAAGGAAACAAGCTTCCGGGGACCGGTTTCTGGCATTACAGCCGTCTTCGGCCCGGCTTGCTTGAATCCTGATGGCGCAGTGAGCAAGGGACTCACATCTGAGCATACCCTTCCACGCTTATGGTGGACAAAATGATTCAGAAAAGGGGGTGGTGATGGACAGAGTATCTGAATTAAGCAGAACACTCCTACCCAGTCCAAAGATCAGGGCTTGATCCATCACCGTTTTTTAGCTAACTGCACCATCCCAGCTCAGAACCTGGCTACATGCAAATTAGTCTGTCCCTGGCCCAGTGCATCATGGGAACAGGGCAGACCAAACTACCAAGCCAATTCTTTTACTGGAAAGGAAACAAGCTTCCGGGGACCGGTTTCTGGCATTACAGCCGTCTTCGGCCCGGCTTGCTTGAATCCTGATGGTGCAGTGAGCAAGGGACTCACATCTCAGCATACCCTTCCACGCTTATGGTGGACAAAACGATTCAGAAAAGGGGGTGGTGATGGACAGAGTATCTGACTTAAGCAGAACACTCCTACCCAGTCCAAAGATCAGGGCTTGATCCATCACCGTTTTTTAGCTAACTGCACCATCCCTGCTCAGAACCTGGCTATATGCAAATTAGTCTGTCCCTGGCCCAGTGCATCATGGGAACAGGGCAGACCAAACTACCAAGCCAATTCTTTTACTGGAAAGGAAATAAGCTTCCGGGGACCGGTTTCAGGCAATACAGCCGTCTTCGGCCCAGCTTGCTTGAATCCTGATGGTGCAGTGAGCAAGGGACTCACATCTGAGCATACCCTTCCACGCTTATGGTGGACAAAACGATTCAGAAAAGGGGGTGGTGATGGACAGAGTATCTGAATTAAGCAGAACACTCCTACCCAGTCCAAAGATCAGGGCTTGATCCATCACCGTTTTTTAGCTAACTGCACCATCCCAGCTCAGAACCTGGCTACATGCAAATTAGTCTGTCCCTGGCCCAGTGCATCATGGGAACAGGGCAGACCAAACTACCAAGCCAATTCTTTTACTGGAAAGGAAACAAGCTTCCGGGGACCGGTTTCTGGCATTACAGCCGTCTTCGGCCCGGCTTGCTTGAATCCTGATGGTGCAGTGAGCAAGGGACTCACATCTGAGCATACCCTTCCACGCTTATGGTGGACAAAACGATTCAGAAAAGGGGGTGGTGATGGACAGACTATCTGAATTAAGCAGAGCACTCCTACCCAGTCCAAAGATCAGGGCTTGATCCATCACCGTTTTTTAGCTAACTGCACCATCCCACCTCAGAACCTGGCTACATGCAAATTAGTCTGTCCCTGGCCCAGTGCATCATGGGAACAGGGCAGACCAAACTACCAAGCCCATTCTTTTACTGGAAAGGAAACAAGCTTCCGGGGACCGGTTTCTGGCATTACATCCGTCTTCGGCCCGGCTTGCTTGAATCCTGATGGTGCAGTGAGCAAGGGACTCACATCTGAGCATACCCTTCCACGCTTATGGTGGACAAAACGATTCAGAAAAGGGGGTGGTGATGGACAGAGTATCTGAATTAAGCAGAACACTCCTACCCAGTCCAAAGATCAGGGCTTGATCCATCACCGTTTTTTAGCTAACTGCACCATCCCAGCTCAGAACCTGGCTACATGCAAATTAAACTGTCCCTGGCCCAGTGCATCATGGGAACAGGGCAGACCAAACTACCAAGCCAATTCTTCTACTGGAAAGGAAACAAGCTTCCGGGGACCGGTTTCTGGCATTACAGCCGTCTTCGGCCCGGCTTGCTTGAATCCTGATGGTGCAGTGAGCAAGGGACTCACATCTGAGCATACCCTTACACGCTTATGGTGGACAAAACGATTCAGAAAAGGGGGTGGTGATGGACAGAGTATCTGAATGAAGCAGAACACTCCTACACAGTCCAAATATCAGGGCTTGATCCATCACCGTTTTTTAGCTAACTGCACCATCCCAGCTCAGAACCTGGCTACATGCAAAATTAGTCTGTCCCTGGCCCAGTGCATCATGGGAACAGGGCAGACCAAACTACCAAGCCAATTCTTTTACTGGAAAGGAAACAAGCTTCCGGGGACCGGTTTCTGCCATTACAGCCGTCTTCGGCCCAGCTTGCTTGAATCCTGATGGTGCAGTGAGCAAGGGACTCACATCTGAGCATACCCTTCCACGCTTATGGTGGACAAAACGATTCAGAAAAGGGGGTGGTGATGGACAGAGTATCTTAATTAAGCAGAACACTCCTACCCAGTCCAAAGATCAGGGCTTGATCCATCACCGTTTTTTAGCTAACTGCACCATCCCAGCTCAGAACCTGGCTACATGCAAATTAGTCTGTCCCTGGCCCAGTGCATCATGGGAACAGGGCAGACCAAACTACCAAGCCAATTCTTTTACTGGAAAGGAAACAAGCTCCCGGGGACCGGTTTCTGGCATTACAGCCGTCTTCGGCCCGGCTTGCTTGAATCCTGATGGTGCAGTGAGCAAGGGACTCACATCTGAGCATACCCTTCCACGCTTATGGTGGACAAAATGATTCAGAAAAGGGGGTGGTGATGGACAGAGTATCTGAATTAAGCAGAACACTCCTACCCAGTCCAAAGATCAGGGCTTGATCCATCACCATTTTTTAGCTAACTGCACCATCCCAGCTCAGAACCTGGCCACATGCAAATTAGTCTGTCCCTGGCCCAGTGCATCATGGGAACAGGGCAGACCAAACTACCAAGCCAATTCTTTTACTGGAAAGGAAACAAGCTTCCGGGGACCGGTTTCTGGCATTACAGCCGTCTTCGGCCCGGCTTGTTTGAATCCTGATGGTGCAGTGAGCAAGGGACTCACATCTCAGCATACCCTTCCACGCTTATGGTGGACAAAACGATTCAGAAAAGGGGGTGGTGATGGACAGAGTATCTGAATTAAGCAGAACACTCCTACCCAGTCCAAAGATCAGGGCTTGATCCATCACCGTTTTTTAGCTAACTGCACCATCCCAGCTCAGAACCTGGCTACATGCAAATGAGTCTGTCCCTGGCCCAGTGCATCATGGGAACAGGGCAGACCAAACTACCAAGCCAATTCTTTTACTGGAAAGGAAACAAGCTCCTGGGGACCGGTTTCTGGCATTACAGCCGTCTTCGGCCCGGCTTGCTTGAATCCTGATGGCGCAGTGAGCAAGGGACTCACATCTGAGCATACCCTTCCACGCTTATGGTGGACAAAACGATTCAGAAAAGGGGGTGGTGATGGACAGAGTATCTGAATGAAGCAGAACACTCCTACACAGTCCAAATATCAGGGCTTGATCCATCACCGTTTTTTAGCTAACTGCACCATCCCAGCTCAGAACCTGGCTACATGCAAATGAGTCTGTCCCTGGCCCAGTGCATCATGGGAACAGGGCAGACCAAACTACCAAGCCAATTCTTTTACTGGAAAGGAAACAAGCTTTCGGGGACCGGTTTCTGGCATTACAGCCGTCTTCGGCCCGGCTTGCTTGAATCCTGATGGTGCAGTGAGCAAAGGACTCACATCTCAGCATACCCTTCCACGCTTATGGTGGACAAAACGATTCAGAAAAGGGGGTGGTGATGGACAGAGTATCTGACTTAAGCAGAACACTCCTACCCAGTCCAAAGATCAGGGCTTGATCCATCACCGTTTTTTAGCTAACTGCACCATCCCAGCTCAGAACCTGGCTACATGCAAATTAGTCTGTCCCTGGCCCAGTGCATCATGGGAACAGGGCAGACCAAACTACCAAGCCAATTCTTTTACTGGAAAGGAAACAAGCTTCCGGGGACCGGTTTCTGGCAATACAGCCGTCTTCGGCCCGGCTTGCTTGAATCCTGATGGTGCAGTGAGCAAGGGATTCACATCTGAGCATACCCTTCCACGCTTATGGTGGACAAAACGATTCAGAAAAGGGGGTGGTGATGGACAGAGTATCTGAATTAAGCAGAACACTCCTACCCAGTCCAATGATCAGGGCTTGATCCATCACCGCTTTTTAGCTAACTGCACCATCCCAGCTCAGAACCTGGCTACATGCAAAATTAGTCTGTCCCTGGCCCAGTGCATCATGGGAACAGGGCAGACCAAACTACCAAGCCAATTCTTTTACTGGAAAGGAAACAAGCTTCCGGGGACCGGTTTCTGGCATTACAGCCGTCTTCGGCCCGGCTTGCTTGAATCCTGATGGTGCAGTGAGCAAGGGACTCACATCTCAGCATACCCTTCCACGCTTATGGTGGACAAAACGATTCAGAAAAGGGGGTGGTGATGGACAGAGTATCTGACTTAAGCAGAACACTCCTACCCAGTCCAAAGATCAGGGCTTGATCCATCACCGTTTTTTAGCTAACTGCACCATCCCAGCTCAGAACCTGGCTATATGCAAATTAGTCTGTCCCTGGCCCAGTGCATCATGGGAACAGGGCAGACCAAACTACCAAGCCAATTCTTTTACTGGAAAGGAAATAAGCTTCCGGGGACCGGTTTCAGGCAATACAGCCGTCTTCGGCCCGGCTTGCTTGAATCCTGATGGTGCAGTGAGCAAGGGACTCACATCTGAGCATACCCTTCCACGCTTATGGTGGACAAAACGATTCAGAAAAGGGGGTGGTGATGGACAGAGTATCTGAATTAAGCAGAACACTCCTACCCAGTCCAAAGATCAGGGCTTGATCCATCACCGTTTTTTAGCTAACTGCACCATCCCAGCTCAGAACCTGGCTACATGCAAATTAGTCTGTCCCTGGCCCAGTGCATCATGGGAACAGGGCAGACCAAACTACCAAGCCAATTCTTTTACTGGAAAGGAAACAAGCTTCCGGGGACCGGTTTCTGGCATTACAGCCGTCTTCGGCCCGGCTTGCTTGAATCCTGATGGTGCAGTGAGCAAGGGACTCACATCTGAGCATACCCTTCCACGCTTATGGTGGACAAAACGATTCAGAAAAGGGGGTGGTGATGGACAGACTATCTGAATTAAGCAGAGCACTCCTACCCAGTCCAAAGATCAGGGCTTGATCCATCACCGTTTTTTAGCTAACTGCACCATCCCACCTCAGAACCTGGCTACATGCAAATTAGTCTGTCCCTGGCCCAGTGCATCATGGGAACAGGGCAGACCAAACTACCAAGCCCATTCTTTTACTGGAAAGGAAACAAGCTTCCGGGGACCGGTTTCTGGCATTACATCCGTCTTCGGCCCGGCTTGCTTGAATCCTGATGGTGCAGTGAGCAAGGGACTCACATCTGAGCATACCCTTCCACGCTTATGGTGGACAAAACGATTCAGAAAAGGGGGTGGTGATGGACAGAGTATCTGAATTAAGCAGAACACTCCTACCCAGTCCAAAGATCAGGGCTTGATCCATCACCGTTTTTTAGCTAACTGCACCATCCCAGCTCAGAACCTGGCTACATGCAAATTAAACTGTCCCTGGCCCAGTGCATCATGGGAACAGGGCAGACCAAACTACCAAGCCAATTCTTCTACTGGAAAGGAAACAAGCTTCCGGGGACCGGTTTCTGGCATTACAGCCGTCTTCGGCCCGGCTTGCTTGAATCCTGATGGTGCAGTGAGCAAGGGACTCACATCTGAGCATACCCTTACACGCTTATGGTGGACAAAACGATTCAGAAAAGGGGGTGGTGATGGACAGAGTATCTGAATGAAGCAGAACACTCCTACACAGTCCAAATATCAGGGCTTGATCCATCACCGTTTTTTAGCTAACTGCACCATCCCAGCTCAGAACCTGGCTACATGCAAAATTAGTCTGTCCCTGGCCCAGTGCATCATGGGAACAGGGCAGACCAAACTACCAAGCCAATTCTTTTACTGGAAAGGAAACAAGCTTCCGGGGACCGGTTTCTGCCATTACAGCCGTCTTCGGCCCAGCTTGCTTGAATCCTGATGGTGCAGTGAGCAAGGGACTCACATCTGAGCATACCCTTTCACGCTTATGGTGGACAAAACGATTCAGAAAAGGGGGTGGTGATGGACAGAGTATCTTAATTAAGCAGAACACTCCTACCCAGTCCAAAGATCAGGGCTTGATCCATCACCGTTTTTTAGCTAACTGCACCATCCCAGCTCAGAACCTGGCTACATGCAAATTAGTCTGTCCCTGGCCCAGTGCATCATGGGAACAGGGCAGACCAAACTACCAAGCCAATTCTTTTACTGGAAAGGAAACAAGCTCCCGGGGACTGGTTTCTGGCATTACAGCCGTCTTCGGCCCGGCTTGCTTGAATCCTGATGGTGCAGTGAGCAAGGGACTCACATCTGAGCATACCCTTCCACGCTTATGGTGGACAAAATGATTCAGAAAAGGGGGTGGTGATGGACAGAGTATCTGAATTAAGCAGAACACTCCTACCCAGTCCAAAGATCAGGGCTTGATCCATCACCATTTTTTAGCTAACTGCACCATCCCAGCTCAGAACCTGGCTACATGCAAATTAGTCTGTCCCTGGCCCAGTGCATCATGGGAACAGGGCAGACCAAACTACCAAGCCAATTCTTTTACTGGAAAGGAAACAAGCTTCCGGGGACCGGTTTCTGGCATTACAGCCGTCTTCGGCCCGGCTTGTTTGAATCCTGATGGTGCAGTGAGCAAGGGACTCACATCTCAGCATACCCTTCCACGCTTATGGTGGACAAAACGATTCAGAAAAGGGGGTGGTGATGGACAGAGTATCTGAATTAAGCAGAACACTCCTACCCAGTCCAAAGATCAGGGCTTGATCCATCACCGTTTTTTAGCTAACTGCACCATCCCAGCTCAGAACCTGGCTACATGCAAATTAGTCTGTCCCTGGCCCAGTGCATCATGGGAACAGGGCAGACCAAACTACCAAGCCAATTCTTTTACTGGAAAGGAAACAAGCTTCCGGGGACCGGTTTCTGGCATTACAGCCGTCTTCGGCCCGGCTTGCTTGAATCCTGATGGTGCAGTGAGCAAAGGACTCACATCTCAGCATACCCTTCCACGCTTATGGTGGACAAAACGATTCAGAAAAGGGGGTGGTGATGGACAGAGTATCTGACTTAAGCAGAACACTCCTACCCAGTCCAAAGATCAGGGCTTGATCCATCACCGTTTTTTAGCTAACTGCACCATCCCAGCTCAGAACCTGGCTACATGCAAATTAGTCTGTCCCTGGCCCAGTGCATCATGGGAACAGGGCAGACCAAACTACCAAGCCAATTCTTTTACTGGAAAGGAAACAAGCTTCCGGGGACCGGTTTCTGGCAATACAGCCGTCTTCGGCCCGGCTTGCTTGAATCCTGATGGTGCAGTGAGCAAGGGATTCACATCTGAGCATACCCTTCCACGCTTATGGTGGACAAAACGATTCAGAAAAGGGGGTGGTGATGGACAGAGTATCTGAATTAAGCAGGACACTCCTACCCAGTCCAATGATCAGGGCTTGATCCATCACCACTTTTTAGCTAACTGCACCATCCCAGCTCAGAACCTGGCTACATGCAAAATTAGTCTGTCCCTGGCCCAGTGCATCATGGGAACAGGGCAGACCAAACTACCAAGCCAATTCTTTTACTGGAAAGGAAACAAGCTTCCGGGGACCGGTTTCTGCCTTTACAGCCGTCTTCGGCCCGGCTTGCTTGAATCCTGATGGTGCAGTGAGCAAGGAACTCACATCTGAGCATACCCTTCCACGCTTATGGTGGACAAAACGATGTAGAAAAGGGGGTGGTGATGGACAGAGTATCTTAATTAAGCAGAACATTCCTACCCAGTCCAAAGATCAGGGCTTGATCCATCACCGTTTTTTAGCTAACTGCACCATCCCAGCTCAGAACCTGGCTACATGCAAATTAGTCTGTCCCTGGCCCAGTGCATCATGGGAACAGGGCAGACCAAACTACCAAGCCAATTCTTTTACTGGAAAGGAAACAAGCTCCCGGGGACCGGTTTCTGGCATTACAGCCGTCTTCGGCCCGGCTTGCTTGAATCCTGATGGCGCAGTGAGCAAGGGACTCACATCTGAGCATACCCTTCCACGCTTATGGTGGACAAAATGATTCAGAAAAGGGGGTGGTGATGGACAGAGTATCTGAATTAAGCAGAACACTCCTACCCAGTCCAAAGATCAGGGCTTGATCCATCACCGTTTTTTAGCTAACTGCACCATCCCAGCTCAGAACCTGGCTACATGCAAATTAGTCTGTCCCTGGCCCAGTGCATCAAGGGAACAGGGCAGACCAAACTACCAAGCCAATTCTTCTACTGGAAAGGAAACAAGCTTCCGGGGACCGGTTTCTGGCATTACAGCCGTCTTCGGCCCGGCTTGCTTGAATCCTGATGGTGCAGTGAGCAAGGGACTCACATCTGAGCATACCCTTACACGCTTATGGTGGACAAAACGATTCAGAAAAGGGGGTGGTGATGGACAGAGTATCTGAATGAAGCAGAACACTCCTACACAGTCCAAATATCAGGGCTTGATCCATCACCGTTTTTTAGCTAACTGCACCATCCCAGCTCAGAACCTGGCTACATGCAAAATTAGTCTGTCCCTGGCCCAGTGCATCATGGGAACAGGGCAGACCAAACTACCAAGCCAATTCTTTTACTGGAAAGGAAACAAGCTTCCGGGGACCGGTTTCTGCCATTACAGCCGTCTTCGGCCCAGCTTGCTTGAATCCTGATGGTGCAGTGAGCAAGGGACTCACATCTGAGCATACCCTTCCACGCTTATGGTGGACAAAACGATTCAGAAAAGGGGGTGGTGATGGACAGAGTATCTTAATTAAGCAGAACACTCCTACCCAGTCCAAAGATCAGGGCTTGATCCATCACCGTTTTTTAGCTAACTGCACCATCCCAGCTCAGAACCTGGCTACATGCAAATTAGTCTGTCCCTGGCCCAGTGCATCATGGGAACAGGGCAGACCAAACTACCAAGCCAATTCTTTTACTGGAAAGGAAACAAGCTTCCGGGGACCGGTTTCTGGCATTACAGCCGTCTTCGGCCCGGCTTGCTTGAATCCTGATGGTGCAGTGAGCAAGGGACTCACATCTGAGCATACCCTTCCACGCTTATGGTGGACAAAACGATTCAGAAAAGGGGGTGGTGATGGACAGAGTATCTTAATTAAGCAGAACACTCCTACCCAGTCCAAAGATCAGGGCTTGATCCATCACCGTTTTTTAGCTAACTGCACCATCCCACCTCAGAACCTGGCTACATGCAAATTAGTCTGTCCCTGGCCCAGTGCATCATGGGAACAGGGCAGACCAAACTACCAAGCCCATTCTTTTACTGGAAAGGAAACAAGCTTCCGGGGACCGGTTTCTGGCATTACATCCGTCTTCGGCCCGGCTTGCTTGAATCCTGATGGTGCAGTGAGCAAGGGACTCACATCTGAGCATACCCTTCCACGCTTATGGTGGACAAAACGATTCAGAAAAGGGGGTGGTGATGGACAGAGTATCTGAATTAAGCAGAACACTCCTACCCAGTCCAAAGATCAGGGCTTGATCCATCACCGTTTTTTAGCTAACTGCACCATCCCAGCTCAGAACCTGGCTACATGCAAATTAAACTGTCCCTGGCCCAGTGCATCATGGGAACAGGGCAGACCAAACTACCAAGCCAATTCTTCTACTGGAAAGGAAACAAGCTTCCGGGGACCGGTTTCTGGCATTACAGCCGTCTTCGGCCCGGCTTGCTTGAATCCTGATGGTGCAGTGAGCAAGGGACTCACATCTGAGCATACCCTTACACGCTTATGGTGGACAAAACGATTCAGAAAAGGGGGTGGTGATGGACAGAGTATCTGAATGAAGCAGAACACTCCTACACAGTCCAAATATCAGGGCTTGATCCATCACCGTTTTTTAGCTAACTGCACCATCCCAGCTCAGAACCTGGCTACATGCAAAATTAGTCTGTCCCTGGCCCAGTGCATCATGGGAACAGGGCAGACCAAACTACCAAGCCAATTCTTTTACTGGAAAGGAAACAAGCTTCCGGGGACCGGTTTCTGCCATTACAGCCGTCTTCGGCCCAGCTTGCTTGAATCCTGATGGTGCAGTGAGCAAGGGACTCACATCTGAGCATACCCTTCCACGCTTATGGTGGACAAAACGATTCAGAAAAGGGGGTGGTGATGGACAGAGTATCTTAATTAAGCAGAACACTCCTACCCAGTCCAAAGATCAGGGCTTGATCCATCACCGTTTTTTAGCTAACTGCACCATCCCAGCTCAGAACCTGGCTACATGCAAATTAGTCTGTCCCTGGCCCAGTGCATCATGGGAACAGGGCAGACCAAACTACCAAGCCAATTCTTTTACTGGAAAGGAAACAAGCTTCCGGGGACCGGTTTCTGTCTTTACAGCCGTCTTCGGCCCGGCATGCTTGAATCCTGATGGTGCAGTGAGCAAGGGACTCACATCTGAGCATACCCTTCCACGCTTATGGTGGACAAAACGATGTAGAAAAGGGGGTGGTGATGGACAGAGTATCTTAATTAAGCAGAACACTCCTACCCAGTCCAAAGATCAGGGCCTGATCCATCACCGTTTTTTAGCTAACTGCACCATCCCAGCTCAGAACCTGGCTACATGCAAATTAGTCTGTCCCTGGCCCAGTGCATCATGGGAACAGGGCAGACCAAACTACCAAGCCAATTCTTTTACTGGAAAGGAAACAAGCTCCCGGGGACCGGTTTCTGGCATTACAGCCGTCTTCGGCCCGGCTTGCTTGAATCCTGATGGTGCAGTGAGCAAGGGACTCACATCTGAGCATACCCTTCCACGCTTATGGTGGACAAAATGATTCAGAAAAGGGGGTGGTGATGGACAGAGTATCTTAATTAAGCAGAACACTCCTACCCAGTCCAAAGATCAGGGCTTGATCCATCACCGTTTTTTAGCTAACTGCACCATCCCAGCTCAGAACCTGGCTACATGCAAATTAGTCTGTCCCTGGCCCAGTGCATCATGGGAACAGGGCAGACCAAACTACCAAGCCAATTCTTTTACTGGAAAGGAAACAAGCTTCCGGGGACCGGTTTCTGCCTTTACAGCCGTCTTCGGCCCGGCATGCTTGAATCCTGATGGTGCAGTGAGCAAGGGACTCACATCTGAGCATACCCTTCCACGCTTATGGTGGACAAAACGATGTAGAAAAGGGGGTGGTGATGGACAGAGTATCTTAATTAAGCAGAACACTCCTACCCAGTCCAAAGATCAGGGCTTGATCCATCACTGTTTTTTAGCTAACTGCACCATCCCAGCTCAGAACCTGGCTACATGCAAATTAGTCTGTCCCTGGCCCAGTGCATCATGGGAACAGGGCAGACCAAACTACCAAGCCAATTCTTTTACTGGAAAGGAAACAAGCTCCCGGGGACCGGTTTCTGGCATTACAGCCCTCTTCGGCCCGGCTTGCTTGAATCCTGATGGTGCAGTGAGCAAGGGACTCACATCTGAGCATACCCTTCCACGCTTATGGTGGACAAAATGATTCAGAAAAGGGGGTGGTGATGGACAGAGTATCTGAATTAAGCAGAACACTCCTACCCAGTCCAAAGATCAGGGCTTGATCCATCACCGTTTTTTAGCTAACTGCACCATCCCAGCTCAGAACCTGGCTACATGCAAATTAGTCTGTCCCTGGCCCAGTGCATCATGGGAACAGGGCAGACCAAACTACCAAGCCAATTCTTTTACTGGAAAGGAAACAAGCTTCCGGGGACCGGTTTCTGGCATTACAGCCGTCTTCGGCCCGGCTTGCTTGAATCCTGATGGTGCAGTGAGCAAAGGACTCACATCTCAGCATACCCTTCCACGCTTATGGTGGACAAAACGATTCAGAAAAGGGGGTGGTGATGGACAGAGTATCTGACTTAAGCAGAACACTCCTACCCAGTCCAAAGATCAGGGCTTGATCCATCACCGTTTTTTAGCTAACTGCACCATCCCAGCTCAGAACCTGGCTACATGCAAATTAGTCTGTCCCTGGCCCAGTGCATCATGGGAACAGGGCAGACCAAACTACCAAGCCAATTCTTTTACTGGAAAGTAAACAAGCTTCCGGGGACCGGTTTCTGGCAATACAGCCGTCTTCGGCCCGGCTTGCTTGAATCCTGATGGTGCAGTGAGCAAGGGATTCACATCTGAGCATACCCTTCCACGCTTATGGTGGACAAAACGATTCAGAAAAGGGGGTGGTGATGGACAGAGTATCTGAATTAAGCAGAACACTCCTACCCAGTCCAATGATCAGGGCTTGATCCATCACCGCTTTTTAGCTAACTGCACCATCCCAGCTCAGAACCTGGCTACATGCAAAATTAGTCTGTCCCTGGCCCAGTGCATCATGGGAACAGGGCAGACCAAACTACCAAGCCAATTCTTTTACTGGAAAGGAAACAAGCTTCCGGGGACCGGTTTCTGCCTTTACAGCCGTCTTCGGCCCGGCTTGCTTGAATCCTGATGGTGCAGTGAGCAAGGGACTCACATCTGAGCATACCCTTCCACGCTTATGGTGGACAAAACGATGTAGAAAAGGGGGTGGTGATGGACAGAGTATCTTAATTAAGCAGAACATTCCTACCCAGTCCAAAGATCAGGGCTTGATCCATCACCGTTTTTTAGCTAACTGCACCATCCCAGCTCAGAACCTGGCTACATGCAAATTAGTCTGTCCCTGGCCCAGTGCATCATGGGAACAGGGCAGACCAAACTACCAAGCCAATTCTTTTACTGGAAAGGAAACAAGCTCCCGGGGACCGGTTTCTGGCATTACAGCCGTCTTCGGCCCGGCTTGCGTGAATCCTGATGGCGCAGTGAGCAAGGGACTCACATCTGAGCATACCCTTCCACGCTTATGGTGGACAAAATGATTCAGAAAAGGGGGTGGTGATGGACAGAGTATCTGAATTAAGCAGAACACTCCTACCCAGTCCAAAGATCAGGGCTTGATCCATCACCGTTTTTTAGCTAACTGCACCATCCCAGCTCAGAACCTGGCTACATGCAAATTAGTCTGTCCCTGGCCCAGTGCATCATGGGAACAGGGCAGACCAAACTACCAAGCCAATTCTTTTACTGGAAAGGAAACAAGCTTCCGGGGACCGGTTTCTGGCATTACAGCCGTCTTCGGCCCGGCTTGCTTGAATCCTGATGGTGCAGTGAGCAAGGGACTCACATCTCAGCATACCCTTCCACGCTTATGGTGGACAAAACGATTCAGAAAAGGGGGTGGTGATGGACAGAGTATCTGACTTAAGCAGAACACTCCTACCCAGTCCAAAGATCAGGGCTTGATCCATCACCGTTTTTTAGCTAACTGCACCATCCCAGCTCAGAACCTGGCTACATGCAAATTAGTCTGTCCCTGGCCCAGTGCATCATGGGAACAGGGCAGACCAAACTACCAAGCCAATTCTTTTACTGGAAAGGAAACAAGCTTCCGGGGACCGGTTTCTGCCTTTACAGCCGTCTTCGGCCCGGCATGCTTGAATCCTGATGGTGCAGTGAGCAAGGGACTCACATCTGAGCATACCCTTCCACGCTTATGGTGGACAAAACGATGTAGAAAAGGGGGTGGTGATGGACAGAGTATCTTAATTAAGCAGAACACTCCTACCCAGTCCAAAGATCAGGGCTTGATCCATCACCGTTTTTTAGCTAACTGCACCATCCCAGCTCAGAACCTGGCTACATGCAAATTAGTCTGTCCCTGGCCCAGTGCATCATGGGAACAGGGCAGACCAAACTACCAAGCCAATTCTTTTACTGGAAAGGAAACAAGCTCCCGGGGACCGGTTTCTGGCATTACAGCCGTCTTCGGCCCGGCTTGCTTGAATCCTGATGGTGCAGTGAGCAAGGGACTCACATCTGAGCATACCCTTCCACGCTTATGGTGGACAAAATGATTCAGAAAAGGGGGTGGTGATGGACAGAGTATCTGAATTAAGCAGAACACTCCTACCCAGTCCAAAGATCAGGGCTTGATCCATCACCATTTTTTAGCTAACTGCACCATCCCAGCTCAGAACCTGGCTACATGCAAATTAGTCTGTCCCTGGCCCAGTGCATCATGGGAACAGGGCAGACCAAACTACCAAGCCAATTCTTTTACTGGAAAGGAAACAAGCTTCCGGGGACCGGTTTCTGGCATTACAGCCGTCTTCGGCCCGGCTTGCTTGAATCCTGATGGTGCAGTGAGCAAGGGACTCACATCTCAGCATACCCTTCCACGCTTATGGTGGACAAAACGATTCAGAAAAGGGGGTGGTGATGGACAGAGTATCTGAATTAAGCAGAACATTCCTACCCAGTCCAAAGATCAGGGCTTGATCCATCACCGTTTTTTAGCTAACTGCACCATCCCAGCTCAGAACCTGGCTACATGCAAATTAGTCTGTCCCTGGCCCAGTGCATCATGGGAACAGGGCAGACCAAACTACCAAGCCAATTCTTTTACTGGAAAGGAAACAAGCTTCCGGGGACCGGTTTCTGCCTTTACAGCCGTCTTCGGCCCGGCATGCTTGAATCCTGATGGTGCAGTGAGCAAGGGACTCACATCTGAGCATACCCTTCCACGCTTATGGTGGACAAAACGATGTAGAAAAGGGGGTGGTGATGGACAGAGTATCTTAATTAAGCAGAACACTCCTACCCAGTCCAAAGATCAGGGCTTGATCCATCACCGTTTTTTAGCTAACTGCACCATCCCAGCTCAGAACCTGGCTACATGCAAATTAGTCTGTCCCTGGCCCAGTGCATCATGGGAACAGGGCAGACCAAACTACCAAGCCAATTCTTTTACTGGAAAGGAAACAAGCTCCCGGTTACCGGTTTCTGGCATTACAGCCGTCTTCGGCCCGGCTTGCTTGAATCCTGATGGTGCAGTGAGCAAGGGACTCACATCTGAGCATACCCTTCCACGCTTATGGTGGACAAAATGATTCAGAAAAGGGGGTGGTGATGGACAGAGTATCTGAATTAAGCAGAACACTCCTACCCAGTCCAAAGATCAGGGCTTGATCCATCACCATTTTTTAGCTAACTGCACCATCCCAGCTCAGAACCTGGCTACATGCAAATTAGTCTGTCCCTGGCCCAGTGCATCATGGGAACAGGGCAGACCAAACTACCAAGCCAATTCTTTTACTGGAAAGGAAACAAGCTTCCGGGGACCGGTTTCTGGCATTACAGCCGTCTTCGGCCCGGCTTGCTTGAATCCTGATGGTGCAGTGAGCAAGGGACTCACATCTCAGCATACCCTTCCACGCTTATGGTGGACAAAACGATTCAGAAAAGGGGGTGGTGATGGACAGAGTATCTGAATTAAGCAGAACACTCCTACCCAGTCCAAAGATCAGGGCTTGATCCATCACCGTTTTTTAGCTAACTGCACCATCCCAGCTCAGAACCTGGCTACATGCAAATGAGTCTGTCCCTGGCCCAGTGCATCATGGGAACAGGGCAGACCAAACTACCAAGCCAATTCTTTTACTGGAAAGGAAACAAGCTTCCGGGGACCGGTTTCTGGCAATACAGCTGTCTTCGGCCCGGCTTGCTTTAATCCTGATGGTGCAGTGAGCAAGGGGCTCACATCTGAGCATACCCTTCCACGCTTATGGAGGACAAAACGATTCAGAAAAGGGGGTGGTGATGGACAGAGTATCTGAATTAAGCAGAACACTCCTACCGATTCCAAAGATCAGGGCTTGATCCATCACCGTTTTTAAGCTAACTGCACCATCCCAGCTCAGAACCTGGCCTCATGCAAATTAGTCTGTCCCTGGCCCAGTGCATCATGGGAACAGGGCAGACCAAACTACCAAGCCAATTCTTTTACTGGAAAGGAAACAAGCTTCCGGGGACCGGTTTCTGGCATTACAGCCGTCTTTGGCCCGGCTTGCTTGAATCCTGATGGTGCAGTGAGCAAGGGACTCACATCTGAGCATACCCTTCCACGCTTATGGTGGACAAAACGATTCATAAAAGGGGGTGGTGATGGACAGAGTATCTGAATGAAGCAGAACACTCCTACCCAGTCCAAAGATCAGGGCTTGATCCATCACCGTTTTTTAGCTAACTGCACCATCCCAGCTCAGAACCTGGCTACATGCAAAATTAGTCTGTCCCTGGCCCAGTGCATCATGGGAACAGGGCAGACCAAACTACCAAGCCAATTCTTTTACTGGAAAGGAAACAAGCTTCCGGGGACCGGTTTCTGCCATTACAGCCGTCTTGCTTGAATCCTGATGGTGTAGTGAGCAAGGGACTCACATCTGAGCATACCCTTCCACGCTTATGGTGGACAAAACGATTCAGAAAAGGAGGTGGTGATGGACAGAGTATCTTAATTAAGCAGAACACTCCTACCCAGTCCTAAGATCAGGGCTTGATCCATCACCGTTTTTTAGCTAACTGCACCATCCCAGCTCAGAACCTGGCTACATGCAAATTAGTCTGTCCCTGGCCCAGTGCATCATGGGAACAGGGCAGACCAAACTACCAAGCCAATTCTTTTACTGGAAAGGAAACAAGCTTTCGGGGACCGGTTTCTGGCATTACAGCCGTCTTCGGCCCGGCTTGCTTGAATCCTGATGGTGCAGTGAGCAAGGGACTCACATCTGAGCATACCCTTCCACGCTTATGGTGGACAAAACGTTTCAGAAAAGGGGGTGGTGATGGACAGAGTATCTGAATTAAGCAGAACACTCCTACCCAGTCCAAAGATCAGGGCTTCATCCATCACCGTTTTTTAGCTAACTGCACCATCCCAGCTCAGAACCTGGCTACATGCAAATTAGTCTGTCCCTGGCCCAGTGCATCATGGGAACAGGGCAGACCAAACTACCAAGCCAATTCTTTTACTGGAAAGGAAACAAGCTTCCGGGGACCGGTTTCTGGCATTACAGCCGTCTTCGGCCCGGCTTGCTTGAATCCTGATGGTGCAGTGAGCAAGGGACTCACATCTGAGCATACCCTTCCACGCTTATGGTGGACAAAACGATTCAGAAAAGGGGGTGGTGATGGACAGAGTATCTGAATTAAGCAGAACACTCCTACCCAGTCCAAAGATCAGGGCTTGATCCATCACCGTTTTTTAGCTAACTGCGCCATCCCAGCTCAGAACCTGGCTACATGCAAATTGGTCTGTCCCTGGACCAGTGCATCATGGGAACAGGGCAGACCAAACTACCAAGCCAATTCTTTTACTGGAAAGGAAACAAGCTTCCGGTGACCGGTTTCTGGCATTACAGCCGTCTTCGGCCCGGCTTGCTTGAATCCTGATGGTGCAGTGAGCAAGGGACTCACATCTGAGCATACACTTCCACGCTTATGGTGGACAAAACGATTCAGAAAAGGGGGTGGTGATGGACAGAGTATCTAAATTAAGCAGAACACTCCTACCCAGTCCAAAGATCAGGGCTTGATCCATCACCGTTTTTTAGCTAACTGCACCATCCCAGCTCAGAACCTGGCTACATGCAAATTAGTCTGTCCCTGGCCCAGTGCATCATGGGAACAGGGCAGACCAAACTACCATGCCAATTCTTTTACTGGAAAGGAAACAAGCTTCCGGGGACCGGTTTCTGCTATTACAGCCGTCTTCGGCCCGGCTTGCTTGAATCCTGATGGTGCAGTGAGCAAGGGACTCACATCTGAGCATACCCTTCCACGCTTATGGTGGACAAAACGATTCAGAAAAGGGGGTGGTGATGGACAGAGTATCTGAATTAAGCAGAACACTCCTACCCAGTCCAATGATCAGGGCTTGATCCAACACCGCTTTTTAGCTAACTGCACCATCCCAGCTCAGAACCTGGCTACATGCAAAATTAGTCTGTCCCTGGCCCAGTGCATCATGGGAACAGGGCAGACCAAACTACCAAGCCAATTCTTTTACTGGAAAGGAAACAAGCTTCCAGGGACCGGTTTCTGCCTTTACAGCCGTCTTCGGCCCGGCTTGCTTGAATCCTGATGGTGCAGTGAGCAAGGGACTCACATCTGAGCATACCCTTCCACGCTTATGGTGGACAAAACGATGTAGAAAAGGGGGTGGTGATGGACAGAGTATCTTAATTAAGCAGAACATTCCTACCCAGTCCAAAGATCAGGGCTTGATCCATCACCGTTTTTTAGCTAACTGCACCATCCCAGCTCAGAACCTGGCTACATGCAAATTAGTCTGTCCCTGGCCCAGTGCATCATGGGAACAGGGCAGACCAAACTACCAAGCCAATTCTTTTACTGGAAAGGAAACAAGCTTCCGGGGACCGGTTTCTGGCATTACAGCCGTCTTCGGCCCGGCTTGCTTGAATCCTGATGGTGCGGTGAGCAAGGGACTCACATCTCAGCATACCCTTCCACGCTTATGGTGAACGAAACGATTCAGAAAAGGGGGTGGTGATGGACAGAGTATCTGACTTAAGCAGAACACTCCTACCCAGTCCAAAGATCATCGCTTGATCCATCACCGTTTTTTAGCTAACTGCACCATCCCAGCTCAGAACCTGGCTACATGCAAATTAGTCTGTCCCTGGCCCAGTGCATCATGGGAACAGGGCAGACCAAACTACCAAGCCAATTCTTTTACTGGAAAGGAAACAAGCTTCCGGGGACCGGTTTCTGGCAATACAGCCGCCTTCGGCCCGGCTTGCTTGAATCCTGATGGTGCAGTGAGCAAGGGACTCACATCTGAGCATACCCTTCCACGCTTATGGTGGACAAAACGATTCAGAAAAGGGGGTGGTGATGGACAGAGTATCTGAATTAAGCAGAACACTCCTACCCAGTCCAAAGATCAGGGCTTGATCCATCACCGTTTTTTAGCTAACTGCACCATCCCAGCTCAGAACCTGGCTACATGCAAATTAGTCTGTCCCTGGCCCAGTGCATCATGGGAACAGGGCAGACCAAACTACCAAGCCAATTCTTTTACTGGAAAGGAAACAAGCTTCCGGGGACCGGTTTCTGGCATTACAGCCGTCTTCGGCCCGGCTTGCTTGAATCCTGATGGTGCAGTGAGCAAGGGACTCACATTTGAGCATACCCTTCCACGCTTATGGTGGACAAAACAATTCAGAAAAGGGGGTGGTGATGGACAGAGTATCTGAATTAAGCAGAACACTCCTACCCAGTCCAATGATCAGGGCTTGATCCATCACCGCTTTTTAGCTAACTGCACCATCCCAGCTCAGAACCTGGCTACATGCAAAATTAGTCTGTCCCTGGCCCAGTGCATCATGGGAACAGGGCAGACCAAACTACCAAGCCAATTCTTTTACTGGAAAGGAAACAAGCTTCCGGGGACCGGTTTCTGCCTTAACAGCCATCTTCGGCCCGGCTTGCTTGAATCCTGATGGTGCAGTGAGCAAGGGACTCACATCTGAGCATACCCTTCCACGCTTATGGTGGACAAAACGATGTAGGAAAAGGGGTGGTGATGGACAGAGTATCTTAATTAAGCAGAACATTCCTACCCAGTCCAAAGATCAGGGCTTGATCCATCACCGTTTTTTAGCTAACTGCACCATCCCAGCTCAGAACCTGGCTACATGCAAATTAGTCTGTCCCTGGCCCAGTGCATCATGGGAACAGGGCAAACCAAACTACCAAGCCAATTCTTTTACTGGAAAGGAAACAAGCTCCCGGGGACCGGTTTCTGGCATTACAGCCGTCTTTGGCCCGGCTTGCTTGAATCCTGATGGCGCAGTGAGCAAGGGACTCACATCTGAGCATACCCTTCCACGCTTATGGTGGACAAAATGATTCAGAAAAGGGGGTGGTGATGGACAGAGTATCTGAATTAAGCAGAGCACTCCTACCCAGTCCAAAGATCAGGGCTTGATCCATCACCGTTTTTTAGCTAACTGCACCATCCCAGCTCAGAACCTGGCTACATGCAAATTAGTCTGTCCCTGGCCCAGTGCATCATGGGAACAGGGCAGACCAAACTACCAAGCCAATTATTTTACTGGAAAGGAAACAAGCTTCCGGGGACCGGTTTCTGGCATTACAGCCGTCTTCGGCCCGGCTTGCTTGAATCCTGATGGTGCAGTGAGCAAGGGACTCACATCTCAGCATACCCTTCCACGCTTATGGTGGACAAAACGATTCAGAAAAGGGGGTGGTGATGGACAGAGTATCTGACTTAAGCAGAACACTCCTACCCAGTCCAAAGATCAGGGCTTGATCCATCACCGTTTTTTAGCTAACTGCACCATCCCAGCTCAGAACCTGGCTACATGCAAATTAGTCTGTCCCTGGCCCAGTGCATCATGGGAACAGGGCAGACCAAACTACCAAGCCAATTCTTTTACTGGAAAGGAAACAAGCTTCCGGGGACCGGTTTCTGGCAATACAGCCGTCTTCGGCCCGGCTTGCTTGAATCCTGATGGTGCAGTGAGCAAGGGACTCACATCTGAGCATACCCTTCCACGCTTATGGTGGACAAAACGATTCAGAAAAGGGGGTGGTGATGGACAGAGTATCTGAATTAAGCAGAACACTCCTACCCAGTCCAAAGATCAGGGCTTGATCCATCACCGTTTTTTAGCTAACTGCACCATCCCAGCTCAGAACCTGGCTACATGCAAATTAGTCTGTCCCTGGCCCAATGCATCATGGGAACAGGGCAGACCAAACTACCAAGCCAATTCTTTTACTGGAAAGGAAACAAGCTTCCGGGGACCGGTTTCTGGCATTACAGCCGTCTTCGGCCCGGCTTGCTTGAATCCTGATGGTGCAGTGAGCAAGGGACTCACATCTGAGCATACCCTTCCACGCTTATGGTGGACAAAACGATTCAGAAAAGGGGGTGGTGATGGACAGAGTATCTGAATTAAGCAGAGCACTCCTACCCAGTCCAAAGATCAGGGCTTGATCCATCACCGTTTTTTAGCTAACTGCACCATCCCACCTCAGAACCTGGCTACATGCAAATTAGTCTGTCCCTGGCCCAGTGCATCATGGGAACAGGGCAGACCAAACTACCAAGCCCATTCTTTTACTGGAAAGGAAACAAGCTTCCGGGGACCGGTTTCTGGCATTACATCCGTCTTCGGCCCGGCTTGCTTGAATCCTGATGGTGCAGTGAGCAAGGGACTCACATCTGAGCATACCCTTCCACGCTTATGGTGGACAAAACGATTCAGAAAAGGGGGTGGTGATGGACAGAGTATCTGAATTAAGCAGAACACTCCTACCCAGTCCAAAGATCAGGGCTTGATCCATCACCGTTTTTTAGCTAACTGCACCATCCCAGCTCAGAACCTGGCTACATGCAAATTAAACTGTCCCTGGCCCAGTGCATCATGGGAACAGGGCAGACCAAACTACCAAGCCAATTCTTCTACTGGAAAGGACACAAGCTTCCGGGGACCGGTTTCTGGCATTACAGCCTTCTTCGGCCCGGCTTGCTTGAATCCTGATGGTGCAGTGAGCAAGGGACTCACATCTGAGCATACCCTTACACGCTTATGGTGGACAAAACGATTCAGAAAAGGGGGTGGTGATGGACAGAGTATCTGAATGAAGCAGAACACTCCTACCCAGTCCAAATATCAGGGCTTGATCCATCACCGTTTTTTAGCTAACTGCACCATCCCAGCTCAGAACCTGGCTACATGCAAAATTAGTCTGTCCCTGGCCCAGTGCATCATGGGAACAGGGCAGACCAAACTACCAAGCCAATTCTTTTACTGGAAAGGAAACAAGCTTCGGGGGACCGGTTTCTGCCATTACAGCCGTCTTCGGCCCAGCTTGCTTGAATCCTGATGGTGCAGTGAGCAAGGGACTCACATCTGAGCATACCCTTCCACGCTTATGGTGGACAAAACGATTCAGAAAAGGGGGTGGTGATGGACAGAGTATCTTAATTAAGCAGAACACTCCTACCCAGTCCAAAGATCAGGGCTTGATCCATCACCGTTTTTTAGCTAACTGCACCATCCCAGCTCAGAACCTGGCTACATGCAAATTAGTCTGTCCCTGGCCCAGTGCATCATGGGAACAGGGCAGACCAAACTACCAAGCCAATTCTTTTACTGGAAAGGAAACAAGCTTCCGGGGACCGGTTTCTGCCTTTACAGCCGTCTTCGGCCCGGCATGCTTGAATCCTGATGGTGCAGTGAGCAAGGGACTCACATCTGAGCATACCCTTCCACGCTTATGGTGGACAAAACGATGTAGAAAAGGGGGTGGTGATGGACAGAGTATCTTAATTAAGCAGAACAGTCCTACCCAGTCCAAAGATCAGGGCTTGATCCATCACCGTTTTTTAGCTAACTGCACCATCCCAGCTCAGAACCTGGCTACATGCAAATTAGTCTGTCCCTGGCCCAGTGCATCATGGGAACAGGGCAGACCAAACTACCAAGCCAATTCTTTTACTGGAAAGGAAACAAGCTCCCGGGGACCGGTTTCTGGCATTACAGCCGTCTTCGGCCCGGCTTGTTTGAATCCTGATGGTGCAGTGAGCAAGGGACTCACATCTGAGCATACCCTGCCACGCTTATGGTGGACAAAATGATTCAGAAAAGGGGGTGGTGATGGACAGAGTATCTGAATTAAGCAGAACACTCCTACCCAGTCCAATGATCAGGGCTTGATCCATCACCGCTTTTTAGCTAACTGCACCATCCCAGCTCAGAACCTGGCTACATGCAAAATTAGTCTGTCCCTGGCCCAGTGCATCATGGGAACAGGGCAGACCAAACTACCAAGCCAATTCTTTTACTGGAAAGGAAACAAGCTTCCGGGGACCGGTTTCTGCCTTAACAGCCATCTTCGGCCCGGCTTGCTTGAATCCTGATGGTGCAGTGAGCAAGGGACTCACATCTGAGCATACCCTTCCACGCTTATGGTGGACAAAACGATGTAGGAAAAGGGGTGGTGATGGACAGAGTATCTTAATTAAGCAGAACATTCCTACCCAGTCCAAAGATCAGGGCTTGATCCATCACCGTTTTTTAGCTAACTGCACCATCCCAGCTCAGAACCTGGCTACATGCAAATTAGTCTGTCCCTGGCCCAGTGCATCATGGGAACAGGGCAGACCAAACTACCAAGCCAATTCTTTTACTGGAAAGGAAACAAGCTCCCGGGGACCGGTTTCTGGCATTACAGCCGTCTTTGGCCCGGCTTGCTTGAATCCTGATGGCGCAGTGAGCAAGGGACTCACATCTGAGCATACCCTTCCACGCTTATGGTGGACAAAATGATTCAGAAAAGGGGGTGGTGATGGACAGAGTATCTGAATTAAGCAGAACACTCCTACCCAGTCCAAAGATCAGGGCTTGATCCATCACCGTTTTTTAGCTAACTGCACCATCCCAGCTCAGAACCTGGCTACATGCAAATTAGTCTGTCCCTGGCCCAGTGCATCATGGGAACAGGGCAGACCAAACTACCAAGCCAATTATTTTACTGGAAAGGAAACAAGCTTCCGGGGACCGGTTTCTGGCATTACAGCCGTCTTCGGCCCGGCTTGCTTGAATCCTGATGGTGCAGTGAGCAAGGGACTCACATCTCAGCATACCCTTCCACGCTTATGGTGGACAAAACGATTCAGAAAAGGGGGTGGTGATGGACAGAGTATCTGACTTAAGCAGAACACTCCTACCCAGTCCAAAGATCAGGGCTTGATCCATCACCGTTTTTTAGCTAACTGCACCATCCCAGCTCAGAACCTGGCTACATGCAAATTAGTCTGTCCCTGGCCCAGTGCATCATGGGAACAGGGCAGACCAAACTACCAAGCCAATTCTTTTACTGGAAAGGAAACAAGCTTCCGGGGACCGGTTTCTGGCAATACAGCCGTCTTCGGCCCGGCTTGCTTGAATCCTGATGGTGCAGTGAGCAAGGGACTCACATCTGAGCATACCCTTCCACGCTTATGGTGGACAAAACGATTCAGAAAAGGGGGTGGTGATGGACAGAGTATCTGAATTAAGCAGAACACTCCTACCCAGTCCAAAGATCAGGGCTTGATCCATCACCATTTTTTAGCTAACTGCACCATCCCAGCTCAGAACCTGGCTACATGCAAATTAGTCTGTCCCTGGCCCAGTGCATCATGGGAACAGGGCAGACCAAACTACCAAGCCAATTCTTTTACTGGAAAGGAAACAAGCTTCCGGGGACCGGTTTCTGGCATTACAGCCGTCTTCGGCCCGGCTTGCTTGAATCCTGATGGTGCAGTGAGCAAGGGACTCACATCTGAGCATACCCTTCCACGCTTATGGTGGACAAAACGATTCAGAAAAGGGGGTGGTGATGGACAGAGTATCTGAATTAAGCAGAGCACTCCTACCCAGTCCAAAGATCAGGGCTTGATCCATCACCGTTTTTTAGCTAACTGCACCATCCCACCTCAGAACCTGGCTACATGCAAATTAGTCTGTCCCTGGCCCAGTGCATCATGGGAACAGGGCAGACCAAACTACCAAGCCCATTCTTTTACTGGAAAGGAAACAAGCTTCCGGGGACCGGTTTCTGGCATTACATCCGTCTTCGGCCCGGCTTGCTTGAATCCTGATGGTGCAGTGAGCAAGGGACTCACATCTGAGCATACCCTTCCACGCTTATGGTGGACAAAACGATTCAGAAAAGGGGGTGGTGATGGACAGAGTATCTGAATTAAGCAGAACACTCCTACCCAGTCCAAAGATCAGGGCTTGATCCATCACCGTTTTTTAGCTAACTGCACCATCCCAGCTCAGAACCTGGCTACATGCAAATTAAACTGTCCCTGGCCCAGTGCATCATGGGAACAGGGCAGACCAAACTACCAAGCCAATTCTTCTACTGGAAAGGAAACAAGCTTCCGGGGACCGGTTTCTGGCATTACAGCCGTCTTCGGCCCGGCTTGCTTGAATCCTGATGGTGCAGTGAGCAAGGGACTCACATCTGAGCATACCCTTACACGCTTATGGTGGACAAAACGATTCAGAAAAGGGGGTGGTGATGGACAGAGTATCTGAATGAAGCAGAACACTCCTACCCAGTCCAAATATCAGGGCTTGATCCATCACCGTTTTTTAGCTAACTGCACCATCCCAGCTCAGAACCTGGCTACATGCAAAATTAGTCTGTCCCTGGCCCAGTGCATCATGGGAACAGGGCAGACCAAACTACCAAGCCAATTCTTTTACTGGAAAGGAAACAAGCTTCCGGGGACCGGTTTCTGCCATTACAGCCGTCTTCGGCCCAGCTTGCTTGAATCCTGATGGTGCAGTGAGCAAGGGACTCACATCTGAGCATACCCTTCCACGCTTATGGTGGACAAAACGATTCAGAAAAGGGGGTGGTGATGGACAGAGTATCTTAATTAAGCAGAACACTCCTACCCAGTCCAAAGATCAGGGCTTGATCCATCACCGTTTTTTAGCTAACTGCACCATCCCAGCTCAGAACCTGGCTACATGCAAATTAGTCTGTCCCTGGCCCAGTGCATCATGGGAACAGGGCAGACCAAACTACCAAGCCAATTCTTTTACTGGAAAGGAAACAAGCTTCCGGGGACCGGTTTCTGCCTTTACAGCCGTCTTCGGCCCGGCATGCTTGAATCCTGATGGTGCAGTGAGCAAGGGACTCACATCTGAGCATACCCTTCCACGCTTATGGTGGACAAAACGATGTAGAAAAGGGGGTGGTGATGGACAGAGTATCTTAATTAAGCAGAACAGTCCTACCCAGTCCAAAGATCAGGGCTTGATCCATCACCGTTTTTTAGCTAACTGCACCATCCCAGCTCAGAACCTGGCTACATGCAAATTAGTCTGTCCCTGGCCCAGTGCATCATGGGAACAGGGCAGACCAAACTACCAAGCCAATTCTTTTACTGGAAAGGAAACAAGCTCCCGGGGACCGGTTTCTGGCATTACAGCCGTCTTCGGCCCGGCTTGTTTGAATCCTGATGGTGCAGTGAGCAAGGGACTCACATCTGAGCATACCCTTCCACGCTTATGGTGGACAAAATGATTCAGAAAAGGGGGTGGTGATGGACAGAGTATCTGAATTAAGCAGAACACTCCTACCCAGTCCAAAGATCAGGGCTTGATCCATCACCATTTTTTAGCTAACTGCACCATCCCAGCTCAGAACCTGGCTACATGCAAATTAGTCTGTCCCTGGCCCAGTGCATCATGGGAACAGGGCAGACCAAACTACCAAGCCAATTCTTTTACTGGAAAGGAAACAAGCTTCCGGGGACCGGTTTCTGGCATTACAGCCGTCTTCGGCCCGGCTTGCTTGAATCCTGATGGTGCAGTGAGCAAGGGACTCACATCTCAGCATACCCTTCCACGCTTATGGTGGACAAAACGATTCAGAAAAGGGGGTGGTGATGGACAGAGTATCTGAATTAAGCAGAACACTCCTACCCAGTCCAAAGATCAGGGCTTGATCCATCACCGTTTTTTTAGCTAACTGCACCATCCCAGCTCAGAACCTGGCTACATGCTGTTGAGGGGAGAAAGGAAGCCCTCTGGGGTGTGGTCACGAGTCACAACCCACAAACCACCCTGCTGTGGTCATGAGCCGTGGTCACAGGTCACCGACGCACACTTCACTGAGGAACAAGGAGCAATGATATGAGATGACAAAGATCACATGTAAAGTGGCATTTTATTTGTTAAGTCTTAAGTACATCAGAAAATGCATTTATTAATTGATCAGCCTGAGCAATGAAATGTTTGAAAGTCTGACTTTTAATCTGTCAGGATAAAAACAAAACGCAAGTTCACATTCATTATGTCCTAGAAAACAGGCTGGAATGAGGACCTGTAAACCAGTATAATCTAAATCAGCAGGCGATTCAAAAAGGCTCAGAATACATTCAAAGAAAACATAGCGCCTACAAAGGTGCTTTTCTGAAGAAATTACCCAAGCAAGTTTAACATTCTAAAGAGATTCAAGGTGCAAAAGGACTGGGATCTTTTAAAAGGCACAATAGAAATTAGTTAGGGAAAGCAGAACACTTTATAAAGTCTAGTGCCTTGAAGCACTTTAACTATGGAGACTATCCCAGCAGGGCCTAATAGTTTAAGGGAACCTAAAAATGCAAGGAATTGGGTGTGAATGGAAAATACAGAGCAAGGACAGAGATTTAAAAAGACAAAAGTATTATCTGGCTTAGGAAGTCAACCACCTGAGAGAGAGGATTTGAAGTCCCAAGTCAGACAATCGGCTAGCCGGAGAGCTTGCATGCAAAGGTCGCATCAGCAGAGCTCTGGCTTCAGATTTGACGGGCTGAATCTAATATACCTGAAAAATGCAGAACTAACACTGTTCTGACGCCTTTTCTGACGCAGGTGGCTTTGACCGCATTGTCCTAGGACAGTGGGAGTGGTCAGGTGTCCCAATGGTTGGTTGGCCCTGCTTGACCCCAGAACATAGACAAAGACTTCTTGTCCTGTACATTTCTAAAAATATATGTGCGAGCGGAACTTACGTGTTTCAGTGGAAAGTCCCTGAAATGTGTCAATCTGCCTCTGCACCAGCTGAGTCTCGTGTACGTGTGAGAGTGGGGTGTCTTGAAATGGCGCTTGTGAAAGGCTACTGTACTTTTCCAAAGTTGCTCAAGTTACCTCGCTGTGTCCTGCACACTAGAAAGGCACGTTTTAAAAATGATTTAGGCCCAGTGGATTTTGCTAACATAAGGTGTGACCTTTGGCCTTTCGCTTGGGCCCATAAACCTGAAATGAAGGGAATCTGTGGGATCCCATTTGCTGATTATACATAGCAAAAATTGTGGGATTTCAAGCATATTTTCAGATTTACTCTAGCAGGGCCAGGTAGGGCCTTCAAGCTACCAGGGTTGATAAAAAGGCCCCTCTATCATCTCCCTCCTCTTGTTCATTCAATGAACATTCTTTTAACTTTTTTATCTCTGCGACCCTTCATCCAGTTGCTGTATCCAGGGTATGTCATTAACATAACACTTAAAGCTACCTTGTTGTTGATCTATTTCGTTGGCTTTGTCTTCATTTGGCCTAATGAGTATTTTCGCATACTCTGCATCTTGCTCATTAAGCAGGCGTTCATATTGGGCTGCTGTTGGGCTCTTACTCAGACAGTCTCTACCTGGGAGAAGTGGAGGAGCTATTTGTATTCCATAGTGGGTGCTAGGTGCTGCTAACTCGCTCATCTCCATTCGTATTCCAGTCCCATCCCAATGAACACGATCTTTGTCCTCATACCCAGCTACCTGTAAATACCTATGCTAGTGTAGTTTGTCCCCACTATCTTGGTGCTAACTTTCTTTTCCTACAATGGCACTCATCTGCGGGATGCAACACAAAAAGAAACAGCAAAAAATAAAAACTTTTTAGAACTGCCACAAAGGTATCCAGTCAAAGTTCAACAAATCTGTGGCTCTCTACTATGGCATCTCCTCCAGCAATCCATTTCTTTTCTATCTTGTTCAAGTTGTTGATGGCATTGGTCAGTTGAGCCATGTTCTTCGTTGTTAGTAATGTACAGCTCACTCCTTATCCAAAGGCATACTCTCCTCTTGGTATTTCGAAGCCAGAGTCCTTCAGCCTTAGTCTGGAGCATCACAATGATGGTAAAGGGAAAAGAACTGGACTCTGCTCAACCAGCAAACCTCCTTTGGTGGGACTTTGAACACTGTCCACCCTTAGAACTGAGCACACTGCTCTTGTCCGTGGAGCCAGATAACAGAGCCAGAGATGGGCATCGATGTTGGAGATATTTGCTGGTGGAACCATCATGGAGACTTGGTGCAATGTCCTAGTGAGCTCAGGCTGCTTCTTCGTTAGGGCTGTTGGAGATAGAGCCATTCTCTGCAGGCCCAGAAAAGTCAATTCGGTCAGAGATGCCATATTTATTGTCTGAAAAAACTGCTGTTTTCAATTTGAGTGTCGCCCCACAGGTAACATGCCATTCTAGAAAAGAGAGAAGAGGTGTCTTTTAGTTTGAAATCAGTTCATGCTTTTGGACATTTTTATTTTATACACCCTAAGTGGACAACCTGTCTATCTTATTTTATAATCCTAGTCTACCCTATGTTGCCCTAAGAGCGCTTCTTTATACCTTAACTGACCTCGGGCACTGAATTTTGCCATGGGCGTAACATTTTGCGAATAACAACAGCGCCGTTCTAATCTGTTATGGGCAATGTAGGGTGTGGGGGACGGAGCAATGTTATACTAACATAGAACCCGCTATCATAAACCCATTGATGCTGCAAAAAACTACACTATGGGCCATATCATGAACAGTCATCTGAAATAGCCTTGTTGTCTTCACTTCCATTCTGCATGTGTCAGTGATGACCTCATGCATCAGTGAGGTGGAGGAGTTGTCCCTTCCTGTTCTATGTATAAACACTTTAGAGACAGTGGCCTCAATAATCTGACATTAGTTTGTGTATCCTGCAGGAGGTGTTCTATAGTCTGTGGTCGTATCTTCCTAGGTGAGAAAATCTATCTGTTCTCCCTGCATGGGGAGTATATGAGTCATGTAACAGTGCCTTAGTCTTCTGTCTACCTATTGTTGTCATCTGACTGTATCTCATACTCTGCAGAGAATCGTGAGCAGGATGCTGTCTAGCTGCTTGGGCACTATTTCTTATTATTGCATTATTACTTCCATCAGAGGAGGGCGATGAGGACACATGTTGCAAATACACTTATTCTGGGGTGCTAACTGTGCTGGTAGAGGGGGTGTTGAACCTTTCTGCATACTTGCAAGGGCTATTTATTCCATGTGCTAACAGATATATTGGAAGTGACTTTGTTGCTATTGGCAACTTCAAAGATATGAGCAATACAAGTCTTCCTATTAACACAATGAGACAAAACCAATTCAATTTTCCTAATGCCACTTCTGTCAGTATTGCAAAATATTATAATACAAAATACATAACTTTAGATAAGACACTTCTGTGCGGCAGGTGTTGTGGTTACGTCTGAATCCATAAACGACCAAGCTGTCAACGCCTTCTTCCTCTTGGACAGTCAAATGGAAACAAGTTAATCTTCTATAGTTTGCAGAGTTGACCTTGAAGTCTGTTCTGTTATTTCTTTCCTCTTGGCAATGGGGACAGCTGCTGGTTAGTAGTCTATTATTTCAAAAGTCTTTGGGCCAAGATCTGTGTTCCATTATTGATATGTCGAAGCCCAGAACTGATGTGGCCCTTCTTCCTGGAAACCTGACTTTGAAAGAAACTTCGCAGTGCATGTTAGTGTATACAAACTTTTGTTATTTTTAATATTTTTCATTACTTCAGAAGATTTTTCACTTGTGTTGATGCATACATAATAATTTTGTGAAACCTTAGAACATTGGTTCCCTGACCGGGAAATACACTAAACACCTAAAACATGATACTGTCATAATTCCAGGGTATTTAAACTTTTAAAGCAGGTAAAAAAATATGTACAACCATCTGAAGTCTGCAACTGTACTTCAACCGGCCTGGCAATAGTAGTGCTATTCACTGCTGTATGTTGTGTGTTGGCTAGCTGGGGTATGGAGGGAACTCCAAAATGAAGGAAAGAATCTGGGAATTATATTGCCTTTTTGTATAAGATACTTTAAAGAAAAATCCATTATCTAAAAAAAAGGAACTTAAAAGATGTTGGGCTATAGCTTGTCTCAACGTCAAACATGTTTGAAAATCTCTGTCACAGTGACACCTGTTCATAACCTGCCCCAGGCTCATAAACCGAAATGCTAAAACATTTCACTAAACTAAAAAATTATTAATATACCTACATATTACTTCTGTTATGCACATATATATATATTTGTATATATATACATATGTATATGTTTCTCATTTTGTGTGATCCTGCGATCATCGACGTTCCAACTGCCTCGTTACAGACCACAGGAAATGTATTTCCTGCCTGGCTCAATGCCCAGAATCTTGTGGCTGGTTACTTCCAACGGCAGAGAAAGCCTGTTAACTCTTTTGTCACCTTGTAACATCTAAAAACATGTGCTTTTTAATTGTAGGCTATGCTGACCAGAATATTTAACATCATATTAAACTCAGGCTCATGTTCTCTGTATGTCGTGCACGCTGAGTAAACGCCGTATAATCCATTCCATCATTTTATCCCCCTATTCTCTCACTATTTCTGTGCATAAGAAATTGTGGGAGATTCCGACATCTACGTCGCTCTAAGTCTAGTGGCATCATTCAACCTGAACACAAGCCAAAATTTCACAAACCCTATTTTGTAATGGCGAACATCAACTGTCAGTGCCCTGTTGTCACACCCTCCCCGATCTGTTCCTGCATTCAGACCATTGCTTGCCTACTTAAACTAGGACTGAATTCGGATGCTGGTAAGAATAAATTATTTTGTACTTAGTACCTGGGTGCTGCAGCATTTCTTTCTTTTTGGCGCATTATTTTGTGTATAGGTGTCTATTGTTGCTGTTGCATGGGAACGTGCATTCACAGGAACTATTGTTGGACTTGGGCCACATTCATAGGGGCCATAGGGGCTTAGTCCTTGTTGGGCTGGACTCATAAGTTGCTGGCTTTGGTCTCGAAGCCTATTGCGGCACTGTCTTTGCATGTGACCTATTCTGTGGCAATAATAACAAGTGCGCTGTGTTGGCTGTGATTGGAGCCTCAGTTGCACCATTCCATTTACTCTTCCCTGTATACCTGATTTTCTGGTGGCATTCTTTCTGTTATTTATATAATAATTTTGTTGGTCATTTCTGTAGGCATGCTGTGCTGCTGTGTATGGTACTGGGGGCTGTGGCTGTATGTACTGATCAGCTGGCTGTCGTTGGGCCTGAACGTATTGTGCATATTGTTGTGGCTGGGTCTCTAAGTATAATATGGCAGGCTGTAATGGGGCCTGGATGTATTGCATGGTGAGCTGTTGTAGCAGCGCAGGCGGTATGTTGACTGCCGTCATTTGACTGACAGGTGCAGCTATCATGACAACGTATTAGTTTAGAATGACTATTTAAAAGTTCAATAGCAATCAGTCAGAAATCCCTAAATGCGGAAATTTTAACCGTGCACGAATTTACAACTTTAAAGCACATACAAATGCAATAAAAGGGTGAACTGTCATGGTCCTGTGGCACTAAACCAAGTCCGCTTTTATTTGAGGGGGTGCTTTGCAAATTTATGACATAAATAGATGTGCACGTTATAGAGAAAATACCTCATTTATATAGTAGAAGAACTGTTTTCAACATTACACTGGGCATTTGGCAGTCTTGGCATTTACATGCACATTCTAGAGTGCAAATCAGACTCATTCAAATGCAAACAATAATATTTTAAATCAATTGAACTACTTAAAAATGTAACCTACAATGAAAAACACACTACATGCTCATGTCAACCACTACTGCTTTGTAATTGCAACAAGCTTTTCCAACCAGTAGCTCTTGAGCTACTGGTAGCTCTCCAGTATGTAGTTCAATTTACGAAATTAAAACCTATTTAGTGTTTTGTTAAATTAATGTATGTATATCAAAATTGAAACGCATATATTTGATATAAAAGATTGGTATATTCTAAACGCGTAATGTTATTTTTGAAGAAACAATTTTTGAATTTGCCAATATTTGTAAAGCTTATTTTAGAGTAATAAATCATGCAGCATTGGGAGTCTTATTCCTCATACCATTTCCTTGGTGCTTGAAGCTTTAGCTGCTATTTATTGCCCACCTAGAAGCATTCCATGTTAACCCCCCCCCCAGTTAAATGTATAAATGCAGGATAATCTTTTAATGGGGATCTATGGTGTGACACTCTCTGCCTATACTCTTCCTTCTTAGTTGCTGTAATTGAGATCTTGTATAGGTCCCTCTTCTATACCCTTATTGACACAGGGGTATATACCGCCTTATAATTCTTGATTCTGTGCAGCGGCGCAACCAGGGTAGTGGAGCTGGCTGCCACAACTGGCATAGGCAATCTTAGACTGACATGGGTATTTTGTTCAAAAGCTTGATAGAACTAGCAGTCTTTCCCAATTTTCAATTTTAAGATAAAATATATGTCAAAGTCAGTAGGTATTCTTATATATAGTAGAACGCAGTATCTTATTCATAGGGACACTAGTATCTGTGTTGTTCACTGTGAGCCTGTGAGGAGAAATGTTATTTGCTTGCTTGGGTGTGCCCTGCTTGTATCTTTATCCTAGATGTTGGGAAAGTTGGGGAATCGATCTAGTGTTCCTTTCTCAAACACTGCCTGAAGCGTCCGCATGGGGCTATTTGTCTTGGTGGTGACGAATGGGTGGACTTACAACAGACTGCGTAGAATCTGATGAATCTGATGAGTCTTCCCCATCAGTGATGACAATGGAGTTTGA
Source organism: Lissotriton vulgaris (assembly GCF_964263255.1). Lineage (NCBI taxonomy): Eukaryota > Metazoa > Chordata > Amphibia > Caudata > Salamandridae > Lissotriton > Lissotriton vulgaris. The sequence continues at coordinate 705,046 of NW_028251172.1, read as the reverse complement.
GCCGTCTGAGAGACAGGAATGGATCGATTGAGCGGAGTGAGACGTGGATAGGGCGTCAGAGCTAGACGAGTTGCAGAATAATGCATGTGTGCTGGCAAATACGCCAGTCATGGAAATGGTAGAGATGTTAACCTGGGTGTCGGGAGTGAAGATGAACCCCAGAAGGTCCCAAGCGGTGGCTAGGCTCTCTCGGCGCTTGTTATCAAGGTCTGTTACTGTGTTAAAAGTGGTGACTGAGATAGGGACGTCATGAACCAGATGGATAGAGCAATTGATAGTACGTGGTTGGTGTTGGACATCACGGATATAGAGGATGTGATGAGGACGTCAAGGGGCTAGGAGGAATACTTGGATACACGTCCCCCCTTTTTGGCTATCAGTCGCTATGGCTAATGATAGACAAAGACCCTCGTTATTCCAGAGGCAAGGAGAAGCAACGTCAGTGCGTATCTTTAGACGGCTAGCCACCTACCTAGCAGGGCTGCAATAAGGAAAGGGAGATACAACCCAGACAGCAATGGGAAAGGGAAGGCCGGGTAGGGCACCTGGCGGCTGTGGGAGATAGTGCAACTAGGACTGAGACGCTATGTCACTGGACGCACAGAGAAGCACCATCAAAGCACAACTACTACACAGAGCAAAGCAATGGACAGTTTACATGGAACAAAAACAAATATCCACCATGACAATACTTTCAAAGACAAATCAAACAGCAAGGCAAAAAACAAATATCAACCATGACAACATATTCAAAGACAAATCAAAAAGATATAAAAAGATGCGTCATAAAAACTGAAAGTACAGTACAAAGGACCTAGATATTAAATCTCACTAAACACGGTGGAGCACCACAGTGTGCAAGAATGGGCGAGAAAGGAGGGGGGAATCTGAAAATACCACAAGTTACTTCCTCTTTCTGTACCTTCGCGGAACGAGAGAACACGGCAGCAACTGACAAAGCCAGTCAGTAAAGCAGACTAAAAGTGGAACTGAACAAAAGATATGGACACCCAAACCTTGCTAAAATAAATCGTGAGGAGAAGAAAGTAAACAATGGAAGGGCGTGAAGGCAGCCCTCATGGATGAGAACGTAGGGGCACAAGTGGCAGAGGAAGGGCGCAGGAGAGAAGAATGGGCGACAAGGAAGTGCGAAGATGAGAACTGAACAGACCAGAACAGAGGAAGAGCACAAAATGCTATGTAAATAGGCAATAAACAGTTTTGAGAGAAAAAAAAAATAATAAAAAAGAAAATACTATATGCAAAGTAGTAATGTGTTATCAACCTAGAACATGGCAAAGAACAAAATGCAATTGTACGTCAAACCATAATGCAACAATGGAGAACTAGGGGAGCCTTCAACTCCGACCCCGGACACAGAGGCTCCGGGGGACACCCTGCACACAGACTTGAACTGGAGAGGGATCATAAACCTGCCCACAGATTTGAACTGTAGAAGGGGAGACTCTACCTCCGACCCCGGACACAGAGGCTCCGGGGGACACCCTGCGCACAGACTTTAACTGTCGAGGGATCAAAAACCTAGAACCATTGACGCTATAATCATTCCCTCCGGACCGGAACCGGCAGGGCAAACAAGAGTGCAAAACAGGAAAACCACCAACCTTGAAGGCACAACAGTTATGAACCAATATGCAGCAGAAAAGCCTATACTGGCCTCTGACAAGAAAGTGACAAATCGTGACCTCGCAAAGACAGAGAGAGAGAGGGTTCAAATCGTGACTAGAGATAGTGCTGCAGGGGACAGGTGTCAGCCAGAGACAGTCCAAAAAGAGTCAGTCGCACCCTCAGGCAGCAGAGACCCAGGAGAATCAAGGGAAAAAAAAACCTTGTCTTACCCGTGGTCTCTGCCGCAAAGGAGCGGAGCCCGGACCCCTCAGGGACCTGTTGTGGATGTGCACCGGATCCTCTGCAAACAGTACGTAGTACGATTTTACGTTGGGCGCCAGCTGTTGAGGGGAGAAAGGAAGCCCTCTGGGGTGTGGTCACGAGTCACAACCCACAAACCACCCTGCTGTGGTCATGAGCCGTGGTCACAGGTCACCGACGCACACTTCACTGAGGAACAAGGAGCAATGATATGAGATGACAAAGATCACATGTAAAGTGGCATTTTATTTGTTAAGTCTTAAGTACATCAGAAAATGCATTTATTAATTGATCAGCCTGAGCAATGAAATGTTTGAAAGTCTGACTTTTAATCTGTCAGGATAAAAACAAAACGCAAGTTCACATTCATTATGTCCTAGAAAACAGGCTGGAATGAGGACCTGTAAACCAGTATAATCTAAATCAGCAGGCGATTCAAAAAGGCTCAGAATACATTCAAAGAAAACATAGCGCCTACAAAGGTGCTTTTCTGAAGAAATTACCCAAGCAAGTTTAACATTCTAAAGAGATTCAAGGTGCAAAAGGACTGGGATCTTTTAAAAGGCACAATAGAAATTAGTTAGGGAAAGCAGAACACTTTATAAAGTCTAGTGCCTTGAAGCACTTTAACTATGGAGACTATCCCAGCAGGGCCTAATAGTTTAAGGGAACCTAAAAATGCAAGGAATTGGGTGTGAATGGAAAATACAGAGCAAGGACAGAGATTTAAAAAGACAAAAGTATTATCTGGCTTAGGAAGTCAACCACCTGAGAGAGAGGATTTGAAGTCCCAAGTCAGACAATCGGCTAGCCGGAGAGCTTGCATGCAAAGGTCGCATCAGCAGAGCTCTGGCTTCAGATTTGACGGGCTGAATCTAATATACCTGAAAAATGCAGAACTAACACTGTTCTGACGCCTTTTCTGACACAGGTGGCTTTGACCGCATTGTCCTAGGACAGTGGGAGTGGTCAGGTGTCCCAATGGTTGGTTGGCCCTGCTTGACCCCAGAACATAGACAAAGACTTCTTGTCCTGTACATTTCTAAAAATATATGTGCGAGCGGAACTTACGTGTTTCAGTGGAAAGTCCCTGAAATGTGTCAATCTGCCTCTGCACCAGCTGAGTCTCGTGTACGTGTGAGAGTGGGGTGTCTTGAAATGGCGCTTGTGAAAGGCTACTGTACTTTTCCAAAGTTTCTCAAGTTACCTCGCTGTGTCCTGCACACTAGAAAGGCACGTTTTAAAAATGATTTAGGCCCAGTGGATTTTGCTAACATAAGGTGTGACCTTTGGCCTTTCGCTTGGGCCCATAAACCTGAAATGAAGGGAATCTGTGGGATCCCATTTGCTGATTATACATAGCAAAAATTGTGGGATTTCAAGCATATTTTCAGATTTACTCTAGCAGGGCCAGGTAGGGCCTTCAAGCTACCAGGGTTGATAAAAAGGCCCCTCTATCAATGCAAATGAGTCTGTCCCTGGCCCAGTGCATCATGGGAACAGGGCAGACCAAACTACCAAGCCAATTCTTTTACTGGAAAGGAAACAAGCTTCCGGGGACCGGTTTCTGGCAATACAGCCGTCTTCGGCCCGGCTTGCTTGAATCCTGATGGTGCAGTGAGCAAGGGACTCACATCTGAGCATACCCTTCCACGCTTATGGAGGACAAAACGATTCAGAAAAGGGGGTGGTGATGGACAGAGTATCTGAATGAAGCAGAACACTCCTACCCAGTCCAAAGATCAGGGCTTGATCCATCACCGTTTTTTAGCTAACTGCACCATCCCAGCTCAGAACCTGGCTACATGCAAATTAGTCTGTCCCTGGCCCAGTGCATCATGGGAACAGGGCAGACCAAACTACCAAGCCAATTCTTTTACTGGAAAGGAAACAAGCTTCCGGGGACCGGTTTCTGCCATTACAGCCGTCTTCGGCCCAGCTTGCTTGAATCCTGATGGTGCAGTGAGCAAGGGACTCACATCTGAGCATACCCTTCCACGCTTATGGTGGACAAAACGATTCAGAAAAGGGGGTGGTGATGGACAGAGTATCTGAATTAAGCAGAACACTCCTACCCAGTCCAAAGATCAGGGCTTGATCCATCACCGTTTTTTAGCTAACTGCACCATCCCAGCTCAGAACCTGGCTACATGCAAATTAGTCTGTCCCTGGCCCAGTGCATCATGGGAACAGGGCAGACCAAACTACCAAGCCAATTCTTTTACTGGAAAGGAAACAAGCTTCTGGGGACCGGTTTCTGGCATTATAGCCGTCTTCGGCCCGGCTTGCTTGAATCCTGATGGTGCAGTGAGCAAGGGACTCACATTTGAGCATACCCTTCCACGCTTATGGTGGACAAAACAATTCAGAAAAGGGGGTGGTGATGGACAGAGTATCTGAATTAAGCAGAACACTCCTACCCAGTCCAAAGATCAGGGCTTGATCCATCACCGTTTTTTAGCTAACTGCACCATCCCAGCTCAGAACCTGGCCTCATGCAAATTAGTCTGTCCCTGGCCCAGTGCATCATGGGAACAGGGCAGACCAAACTACCAAGCCAATTCTTTTACTGGAAAGGAAACAAGCTTCCGGGGACCGGTTTCTGGCATTACAGCCGTCTTCGGCCCGGCTTGCTTGAATCCTGATGGTGCAGTGAGCAAGGGACTCACATCTGAGCATACCCTTCCACGCTTATGGTGGACAAAACGATTCATAAAAGGGGGTGGTGATGGACAGAGTATCTGAATGAAGCAGAACACTCCTACCCAGTCCAAAGATCAGGGCTTGATCCATCACCGTTTTTTAGCTAACTGCACCATCCCAGCTCAGAACCTGGCTACATGCAAATTAGTCTGTCCCTGGCCCAGTGCATCATGGGAACAGGGCAGACCAAACTACCAAGCCAATTCTTTTACTGGAAAGGAAACAAGCTTCCGGGGACCGGTTTCTGCCATTACAGCCGTCTTCGGCCCAGCTTGCTTGAATCCTGATGGTGCAGTGAGCAAGGGACTCACATCTGAGCATACCCTTCCACGCTTATGGTGGACAAAACGATTCAGAAAAGGGGGTGGTGATGGACAGAGTATCTTAATTAAGCAAAACACTCCTACCCAGTCCAAAGATCAGGGCTTGATCCATCACCGTTTTTTAGCTAACTGCACCATCCCAGCTCAGAACCTGGCTACATGCAAATTAGTCTGTCCCTGGCCCAGTGCATCATGGGAACAGGGCAGACCAAACTACCAAGCCAATTCTTTTACTGGAAAGGAAACAAGCTTCCGGGGACTGGTTTCTGGCATTACAGCCGTCTTCGGCCCGGCTTGCTTGAATCCTGATGGTGCAGTGAGGAAGGGACTCACATCTGAGCATACCCTTCCACGCTTATGGTGGACAAAACGATTCAGAAAAGGGGGTGGTGATGGACAGAGTATCTGAATTAAGCAGAACACTCCTACCCAGTCCAAAGATCAGGGCTTCATCCATCACCGTTTTTTAGCTAACTGCACCATCCCAGCTCAGAACCTGGCTACATGCAAATTAGTCTGTCCCTGGCCCAGTGCATCATGGGAACAGGGCAGACCAAACTACCAAGCCAATTCTTTTACTGGAAAGGAAACAAGCTTCCGGGGACCGGTTTCTGCCATTACAGCCGTCTTCGGCCCAGCTTGCTTGAATCCTGATGGTGCAGTGAGCAAGGGACTCACATCTGAGCATACCCTTCCACGCTTATGGTGGACAAAACGATTCAGAAAAGGGGGTGGTGATGGACAGAGTATCTTAATTAAGCAGAACACTCCTACCCAGTCCAAAGATCAGGGCTTGATCCATCACCGTTTTTTAGCTAACTGCACCATCCCAGCTCAGAACCTGGCTACATGCAAATTAGTCTGTCCCTGGCCCAGTGCATCATGGGAACAGGGCAGACCAAACTACCAAGCCAATTCTTTTACTGGAAAGGAAACAAGCTTCTGGGGACCGGTTTCTGGCATTACAGCCGTCTTCGGCCCGGCTTGCTTGAATCCTGATGGTGCAGTGAGGAAGGGACTCACATCTGAGCATACCCTTCCACGCTTATGGTGGACAAAACGATTCAGAAAAGGGGGTGGTGATGGACAGAGTATCTGAATTAAGCAGAACACTCCTACCCAGTCCAAAGATCAGGGCTTCATCCATCACCGTTTTTTAGCTAACTGCACCATCCCAGCTCAGAACCTGGCTACATGCAAATTAGTCTGTCCCTGGCCCAGTGCATCATGGGAACAGGGCAGACCAAACTACCAAGCCAATTCTTTTACTGGAAAGGAAACAAGCTTCCGGGGACCGGTTTCTGGCATTACAGCCGTCTTCGGCCCGGCTTGCTTGAATCCTGATGGTGCAGTGAGCAAGGGACTCACATCTGAGCATACACTTCCACGGTTATGGTGGACAAAACGATTCAGAAAAGGGGGTGGTGATGGACAGAGTATCTAAATTAAGCAGAACACTCCTACCCAGTCCAAAGATCAGGGCTTGATCCATCACCGTTTTTTAGCTAACTGCACCATCCCAGCTCAGAACCTGGCTACATGCAAATTAGTCTGTCCCTGGCCCAGTGCATCATGGGAACAGGGCAGACCAAACTACCAAGCCAATTCTTTTACTGGAAAGGAAACAAGCTTCCGGGTACCGGTTTCTGCTATTACAGCCGTCTTCGGCCCGGCTTGCTTGAATCCTGATGGTGCAGTGAGCAAGGGACTCACATCTGAGCATACCCTTCCACGCTTATGGTGGACAAAACGATTCAGAAAAGGGGGTGGTGATGGACAGAGTATCTGAATTAAGCAGAACACTCCTACCCAGTCCAATGATCAGGGCTTGATCCATCACCGCTTTTTAGCTAACTGCACCATCCCAGCTCAGAACCTGGCTACATGCAAAATTAGTCTGTCCCTGGCCCAGTGCATCATGGGAACAGGGCAGACCAAACTACCAAGCCAATTCTTTTACTGGAAAGGAAACAAGCTTCCGGGGACCGGTTTCTGCCTTTACAGCCGTCTTCGGCCCGGCTTGCTTGAATCCTGATGGTGCAGTGAGCAAGGGACTCACATCTGAGCATACCCTTCCACGCTTATGGTGGACAAAACAATGTAGAAAAGGGGGTGGTGATGGACAGAGTATCTTAATTAAGCAGAACATTCCTACCCAGTCCAAAGATCAGGGCTTGATCCATCACCGTTTTTTAGCTAACTGCACCATCCCAGCTCAGAACCTGGCTACATGCAAATTAGTCTGTCCCTGGCCCAGTGCATCATGGGAACAGGGCAGACCAAACTACCAAGCCAATTCTTTTACTGGAAAGGAAACAAGCTCCCGGGGACCGGTTTCTGGCATTACAGCCGTCTTCGGCCCGGCTTGCTTGAATCCTGATGGCGCAGTGAGCAAGGGACTCACATCTGAGCATACCCTTCCACGCTTATGGTGGACAAAATGATTCAGAAAAGGGGGTGGTGATGGACAGAGTATCTGAATTAAGCAGAACACTCCTACCTAGTCCAAAGATCAGGGCTTGATCCATCACCGTTTTTTAGCTAACTGCACCATCCCAGCTCAGAACTTGGCTACATGCAAATTAGTCTGTCCCTGGCCCAGTGCATCATGGGAACAGGGCAGACCAAACTACCAAGCCAATTCTATTACTGGAAAGGAAACAAGCTTCCGGTGACCGGTTTCTGGCATTACAGCCGTCTTCGGCCCGGCTTGCTTGAATCCTGATGGTGCAGTGAGCAAGGGACTCAAATCTCAGCATACCCTTCCACGCTTATGGTGGACGAAACGATTCAGAAAAGGGGGTGGTGATGGACAGAGTATCTGACTTAAGCAGAACACTCCTACCCAGTCCAAAGATCAGGGCTTGATCCATCACCGTTTTTTAGCTAACTGCACCATCCCAGCTCAGAACCTGGCTACATGCAAATTAGTCTGTCCCTGGCCCAGTGCATCATGGGAACAGGGCAGACCAAACTACCAAGCCAATTGTTTTACTGGAAAGGAAACAAGCTTCCGGGGACCGGTTTCTGGCAATACAGCCGTCTTCGGCCCGGCTTGCTTGAATCCTGATGGTGCAGTGAGCAAGGGACTCACATCTGAGCATACCCTTCCACGCTTATGGTGGACAAAACGACTCAGAAAAGGGGGTGGTGATGGACAGAGTATCTGAATTAAGCAGAACACTCCTACCCAGTCCAAAGATCAGGGCTTGATCCATCACCGTTTTTTAGCTAACTGCACCATCCCAGCTCAGAACCTGGCTACATGCAAATTAGTCTGTCCCTGGCCCAGTGCATCATGGGAACAGGGCAGACCAAACTACCAAGCCAATTCTTTTACTGGAAAGGAAACAAGCTTCCGGGGACCGGTTTCTGGCATTACAGCCGTCTTCAGGCCCGGCTTGCTTGAATCCTGATGGTGCAGTGAGCAAGGGACTCACATTTGAGCATACCCTTCCACGCTTATGGTGGACAAAACAATTCAGAAAAGGGGGTGGTGATGGACAGAGTATCTGAATTAAGCAGAACACTCCTACCCAGTCCAATGATCAGGGCTTGATCCATCACCGCTTTTTAGCTAACTGCACCATCCCAGCTCAGAACCTGGCTACATGCAAAATTAGTCTGTCCCTGGCCCAGTGCATCATGGGAACAGGGCAGACCAAACTACCAAGCCAATTCTTTTACTGGAAAGGAAACAAGCTTCCGGGGACCGGTTTCTGCCTTTACAGCCGTCTTCGGCCCGGCTTGCTTGAATCCTGATAGTGCAGTGAGCAAGGGACTCACATCTGAGCATACCCTTCCACGCTTATGGTGGACAAAACGATGTAGGAAAGGGGGTGGTGATGGACAGAGTATCTTAATTAAGCAGAACATTCCTACCCAGTCCAAAGATCAGGGCTTGATCCATCACCGTTTTTTAGCTAACTGCACCATCCCAGCTCAGAACCTGGCTACATGCAAATTACTCTGTCCCTGGCCCAGTGCATCATGGGAACAGGGCAGACCAAACTACCAAGCCAATTCTTTTACTGGAAAGGAAACAAGCTCCCGGGGACTGGTTTCTGGCATTACAGCCGTCTTCGGCCCGGCTTGCTTGAATCCTGATGGCGCAGTGAGCAAGGGACTCACATCTGAGCATACCCTTCCACGCTTATGGTGGACAAAATGATTCAGAAAAGGGGGTGGTGATGGACAGAGTATCTGAATTAAGCAGAACACTCCTACCCAGTCCAAAGATCAGGGCTTGATCCATCACCGTTTTTTAGCTAACTGCACCATCCCAGCTCAGAACCTGGCTACATGCAAATTAGTCTGTCCCTGGCCCAGTGCATCATGGGAACAGGGCAGACCAAACTACCAAGCCAATTATTTTACTGGAAAGGAAACAAGCTTCCGGGGACCGGTTTCTGGCATTACAGCCGTCTTCGGCCCGGCTTGCTTGAATCCTGATGGTGCAGTGAGCAAGGGACTCACATCTCAGCATACCCTTCCACGCTTATGGTGGACAAAACGATTCAGAAAAGGGGGTGGTGATGGACAGAGTATCTGACTTAAGCAGAACACTCCTACCCAGTCCAAAGATCAGGGCTTGATCCATCACCGTTTTTTAGCTAACTGCACCATCCCAGCTCAGAACCTGGCTACATGCAAATTAGTCTGTCCCTGGCCCAGTGCATCATGGGAACAGGGCAGACCAAACTACCAAGCCAATTCTTTTACTGGAAAGGAAACAAGCTTCCGGGGACCGGTTTCTGGCAATACAGCCGTCTTCGGCCCGGCTTGCTTGAATCCTGATGGTGCAGTGAGCAAGGGACTCACATCTGAGCATACCCTTCCACGCTTATGGTGGACAAAACGATTCAGAAAAGTGGGTGGTGATGGACAGAGTATCTGAATTAAGCAGAACACTCCTACCCAGTCCAAAGATCAGGGCTTGATCCATCACCGTTTTTTAGCTAACTGCACCATCCCAGCTCAGAACCTGGCTACATGCAAATTAGTCTGTCCCTGGCCCAGTGCATCATGGGAACAGGGCAGACCAAACTACCAAGCCAATTCTTTTACTGGAAAGGAAACAAGCTTCCGGGGACCGGTTTCTGGCATTACAGCCGTCTTCGGCCCGGCTTGCTTGAATCCTGATGGTGCAGTGAGCAAGGGACTCACATCTGAGCATACCCTTCCACGCTTATGGTGGACAAAACGATTCAGAAAAGGGGGTGGTGATGGACAGAGTATCTGAATTAAGCAGAGCACTCCTACCCAGTCCAAAGATCAGGGCTTGATCCATCACCGTTTTTTAGCTAACTGCACCATCCCACCTCAGAACCTGGCTACATGCAAATTAGTCTGTCCCTGGCCCAGTGCATCATGGGAACAGGGCAGACCAAACTACCAAGCCCATTCTTTTACTGGAAAGGAAACAAGCTTCCGGGGACCGGTTTCTGGCATTACATCCGTCTTCGGCCCGGCTTGCTTGAATCCTGATGGTGCAGTGAGCAAGGGACTCACATCTGAGCATACCCTTCCACGCTTATGGTGGACAAAACGATTCAGAAAAGGGGGTGGTGATGGACAGAGTATCTGAATTAAGCAGAACACTCCTACCCAGTCCAAAGATCAGGGCTTGATCCATCACCGTTTTTTAGCTAACTGCACCATCCCAGCTCAGAACCTGGCTACATGCAAATTAAACTGTCCCTGGCCCAGTGCATCATGGGAACAGGGCAGACCAAACTACCAAGCCAATTCTTCTACTGGAAAGGAAACAAGCTTCCGGGGACCGGTTTCTGGCATTACAGCCGTCTTCGGCCCGGCTTGCTTGAATCCTGATGGTGCAGTGAGCAAGGGACTCACATCTGAGCATACCCTTACACGCTTATGGTGGACAAAACGATTCAGAAAAGGGGGTGGTGATGGACAGAGTATCTTAATTAAGCAGAACACTCCTACCCAGTCCAAAGATCAGGGCTTGATCCATCACCGTTTTTTAGCTAACTGCACCATCCCAGCTCAGAACCTGGCTACATGCAAATTAGTCTGTCCCTGGCCCAGTGCATCATGGGAACAGGGCAGACCAAACTACCAAGCCAATTCTTTTACTGGAAAGGAAACAAGCTTCCGGGGACCGGTTTCTGCCTTTACAGCCGTCTTCGGCCCGGCATGCTTGAATCCTGATGGTGCAGTGAGCAAGGGACTCACATCTGAGCATACCCTTCCACGCTTATGGTGGACAAAACGATGTAGAAAAGGGGGTGGTGATGGACAGAGTATCTTAATTAAGCAGAACACTCCTACCCAGTCCAAAGATCAGGGCTTGATCCATCACCGTTTTTTAGCTAACTGCACCATCCCAGCTCAGAACCTGGCTACATGCAAATTAGTCTGTCCCTGGCCCAGTGCATCATGGGAACAGGGCAGACCAAACTACCAAGCCAATTCTTTTACTGGAAAGGAAACAAGCTCCCGGGGACCGGTTTCTGGCATTACAGCCGTCTTCGGCCCGGCTTGCTTGAATCCTGATGGTGCAGTGAGCAAGGGACTCACATCTGAGCATACCCTTCCACGCTTATGGTGGACAAAATGATTCAGAAAAGGGGGTGGTGATGCACAGAGTATCTGAATTAAGCAGAACACTCCTACCCAGTCCAAAGATCAGGGCTTGATCCATCACCATTTTTTAGCTAACTGCACCATCCCAGCTCAGAACCTGGCTACATGCAAATTAGTCTGTCCCTGGCCCAGTGCATCATGGGAACAGGGCAGACCAAACTACCAAGCCAATTCTTTTACTGGAAAGGAAACAAGCTTCCGGGGACCGGTTTCTGGCATTACAGCCGTCTTCGGCCCGGCTTGCTTGAATCCTGATGGTGCAGTGAGCAAGGGACTCACATCTCAGCATACCCTTCCACGCTTATGGTGGACAAAACGATTCAGAAAAGGGGGTTGTGATGGACAGAGTATCTGAATTAAGCAGAACACTCCTACCCAGTCCAAAGATCAGGGCTTGATCCATCACCGTTTTTTAGCTAACTGCACCATCCCAGCTCAGAACCTGGCTACATGCAAATGAGTCTGTCCCTGGCCCAGTGCATCATGGGAACAGGGCAGACCAAACTACCAAGCCAATTCTTTTACTGGAAAGGAAACAAGCTTCCGGGGACCGGTTTCTGGCAATACAGCCGTCTTCGGCCCGGCTTGCTTGAATCCTGATGGTGCAGTGAGCAAGGGACTCACATCTGAGCATACCCTTCCACGCTTATGGAGGACAAAACGATTCAGAAAAGGGGGTGGTGATGGACAGAGTATCTGAATTAAGCAGAACACTCCTACCGATTCCAAAGATCAGGGCTTGATCCATCACCGTTTTTTAGCTAACTGCACCATCCCAGCTCAGAACCTGGCTACATGCAAATTAGTCTGTCCCTGGCCAGTGCATCATGGGAACAGGGCAGACCAAACTACCAAGCCAATTCTTTTACTGGAAAGGAAACAAGCTTCCGGGGACCGGTTTCTGGCATTACAGCCGTCTTCGGCCCGGCTTGCTTGAATCCTGATGGTGCAGTGAGCAAGGGACTCACATTTGAGCATACCCTTCCACGCTTATGGTGGACAAAACGATTCAGAAAAGGGGGTGGTGATGGACAGAGTATCTGAATTAAGCAGAACACTCCTACCCAGTCCAAAGATCAGGGCTTGATCCATCACCGTTTTTAAGCTAACTGCACCATCCCAGCTCAGAACCTGGCCTCATGCAAATTAGTCTGTCCCTTGCCCAGTGCATCATGGGAACAGGAAAGACCAAACTACCAAGCCAATTCTTTTACTGGAAAGGAAACAAGCTTCCGGGGACCGGTTTCTGGCATTACAGCCGTCTTTGGCCCGGCTTGCTTGAATCCTGATGGTGCAGTGAGCAAGGGACTCACATCTGAGCATACCCTTCCACGCTTATGGTGGACAAAACGATTCATAAAAGGGGGTGGTGATGGACAGAGTATCTGAATGAAGCAGAACACTCCTACCCAGTCCAAAGATCAGGGCTTGATCCATCACCGCTTTTTAGCTAACTGCACCATCCCAGCTCAGAACCTGGCTACATGCAAAATTAGTCTGTCCCTGGCCCAGTGCATCATGGGAACAGGGCAGACCAAACTACCAAGCCAATTCTTTTACTGGAAAGGAAACAAGCTTCCGGGGACCGGTTTCTGCCATTACAGCCGTCTTCGGCCCGGCTTGCTTGAATCCTGATGGTGCAGTGAGCAAGGGACTCACATCTGAGCATACCCTTCCACGCTTATGGTGGACAAAACGATTCAGAAAAGGGGGTGGTGATGGACAGAGTATCTTAATTAAGCAGAACACTCCTACCCAGTCCTAAGATCAGGGCTTGATCCATCACCGTTTTTTAGCTAACTGCACCATCCCAGCTCAGAACCTGGCTACATGCAAATTAGTCTGTCCCTGGCCCAGTGCATCATGGGAACAGGGCAGACCAAACTACCAAGCCAATTCTTTTACTGGAAAGGAAACAAGCTTTCGGGGACCGGTTTCTGGCATTACAGCCGTCTTCGGCCCGGCTTGCTCGAATCCTGATGGTGCAGCGAGCAAGGGACTCACATCTGAGCATACCCTTCCACGCTTATGGTGGACAAAACGATTCAGAAAAGGGGGTGGTGATGGACAGAGTATCTGAATTAAGCAGAACACTCCTACCCAGTCCAAAGATCAGGGCTTGATCCATCACCGCTTTTTAGCTAACTGCACCATCCCAGCTCAGAACCTGGCTACATGCAAATTAGTCTGTCCCTGGACCAGTGCATCATGGGAACAGGGCAGACCAAACTACCAAGCCAATTCTTTTACTGGAAAGGAAGCAAGCTTCCGGGGACCGGTTTCTGCCTTTACAGCCGTCTTCGGCCCGGCTTGCTTGAATCCTGATGGTGCAGTGAGCAAGGGACTCACATCTGAGCATACCCTTCCACGCTTATGGTGGACAAAACGATTCAGAAAAGGGGGTGGTGATGGACAGAGTATCTGAATTAAGCAGAACACTCCTACCCAGTCCAAATATCAGGGCTTGATCCATCACCGTTTTTTTAGCTAACTGCACCATCCCAGCTCAGAACCTGGCTACATGCAAATTAGTCTGTCCCTGGCCCAGTGCATCATGGGAACAGGGCAGACCAAACTACCAAGCCAATTCTTTTACTGGAAAGGAAACAAGCTTCCGGGGACCGGTTTCTGGCAATACAGCCGTCTTCGGCCCGGCTTGCTTGAATCCTGATGGTGCAGTGAGCAAGGGACTCACATCTGAGCATACCCTTCCACGCTTATGGTGGACAAAACGATTCAGAAAAGGGGGTGGTGATGGACAGAGTATCTGAATTAAGCAGAACACTCCTACCCAGTCCAAAGATCAGGGCTTGATCCATCACCGTTTTTTAGCTAACTGCACCATCCCAGCTCAGAACCTGGCTACATGCAAATTAGTCTGTCCCTGGCCCAGTGCATCATGGGAACAGGGCAGACCAAACTACCAAGCCAATTCTTTTACTGGAAAGGAAACAAGCTTCCGGGGACCGGTTTCTGGCATTACAGCCGTCTTCGGCCCGGCTTGCTTGAATCCTGATGGTGCAGTGAGCAAGGGATTCACATTTGAGCATACCCTTCCACGCTTATGGTGGACAAAACAATTCAGAAAAGGGGGTGGTGATGGACAGAGTATCTGAATTAAGCAGAACACTCCTACCCAGTCCAAAGATCAGGGCTTGATCCATCACCGTTTTTTAGCTAACTGCACCATCCCAGCTCAGAACCTGGCCTCATGCAAATTAGTCTGTCCCTGGCCCAGTGCATCATGGGAACAGGGCAGACCAAACTACCAAGCCAATTCTTTTACTGGAAAGGAAACAAGCTTCCGGGGACCGGTTTCTGGCATTACAGCCGTTTTCGGCCCGGCTTGCTTGAATCCTGATGGTGCAGTGAGCAAGGGACTCACATCTGAGCATACCCTTCCACGCTTATGGTGGACAAAACGATTCATAAAAGGGGGTGGTGATGGACAGAGTATCTGAATGAAGCAGAACACTCCTACCCAGTCCAAAGATCAGGGCTTGGTCCATCACCGTTTTTTAGCTAACTGCACCATCCCAGCTCAGAACCTGGCTACATGCAAAATTAGTCTGTCCCTGGCCCAGTGCATCATGGGAACAGGGCAGACCAAACTACCAAGCCAATTCTTTTACTGGAAAGGAAACAAGCTTCCGGGGACCGGTTTCTGCCATTACAGCCGTCTTCGGCCCGGCTTGCTTGAATCCTGATGGTGCAGTGAGCAAGGGACTCACATCTGAGCATACCCTTCCACGCTTATGGTGGACAAAACGATTCAGAAAAGGGGGTGGTGATGGACAGAGTATCTTAATTAAGCGGAACACTCCTACCCAGTCCAACGATCAGGGCTTGATCCATCACCGCTTTTTTAGCTAACTGCACCATCCCAGCTCAGAACCTGGCTACATGCAAATTAGTCTGTCCCTGGCCCAGTGCATCATGGGAACAGGGCAGACCAAACTACCAAGCCAATTCTTTTACTGGAAAGGAAACAAGCTTCCGGGGACCGGTTTCTGGCATTACAGCCGTCTTCGGCCCGGCTTGCTTGAATCCTGATGGTGCAGTGAGCAAGGGACTCACATCTGAGCATACCCTTCCACGCTTATGGTGGACAAAACGATTCAGAAAAGGGGGTGGTGATGGACAGAGTATCTGAATTAAGCAGAACACTCCTACCCAGTCCAAAGATCAGGGCTTGATCCATCACCGTTTTTTAGCTAACTGCACCATCCCAGCTCAGAATCTGGCTACATGCAAATTAGTCTGTCCCTGGACCAGTGCATCATGGGAACAGGGCAGACCAAACTACCAAGCCAATTCTTTTACTGGAAAGGAAGCAAGCTTCCGGGGACCGGTTTCTGCCTTTACAGCCATCTTCGGCCCGGCTTGCTTGAATCCTGATGGTGCAGTGAGCAAGGGACTCACATCTGAGCATACACTTCCACGCTTATGGTGGACAAAACGATTCAGAAAAGGGGGTGGTGATGGACAGAGTATCTTAATTAAGCAGAACACTAATACCCAGTCCAAAGATCAGGGCTTGATCCATCACCATTTTTTAGCTAACTGCACCATCCCAGCTCAGAACCTGGCTACATGCAAATGAGTCTGTCCCTGGCCCAGTGCATCATGGGAACAGGGCAGACCAAACTACCAAGCCAATTCTTTTACTGGAAAGGAAACAAGCTCCCGGGGACCGGTTTCTGGCATTACAGCCGTCTTCGGCCCGGCTTGCTTGAATCCTGATGGTGCAGTGAGCAAGGGACTCACATCTGAGCATACCCTTCCACGCTTATGGTGGACAAAACGATTCAGAAAAGGGGGTGGTGATGGACAGAGTATCTGAATTAAGCAGAACACTCCTACCCAGTCCAAAGATCAGGGCTTGATCCATCACCGTTTTTTAGCTAACTGCACCATCCCAGCTCAGAACCTGGCTACATGCAAATTAGTCTGTCCCTGGCCCAGTGCATCATGGGAACAGGGCAGACCAAACTACCAAGCCAATTCTTTTACTGGACAGGAAACAAGCTTCCGGGGACCGGTTTCTGGCATTACAGCCGTCTTCGGCCCGGCTTGCTTGAATCCTGATGGTGCAGTGAGCAAGGGACTCACATCTGAGCATACACTTCCACGCTTATGGTGGACAAAACGATTCAGAAAAGGGGGTGGTGATGGACAGAATATCTTAATTAAGCAGAACACTCCTACCCAGTCCAAAGATCAGGGCTTGATCCATCACCGTTTTTTAGCTAACTGCACCATCCCAGCTCAGAACCTGGCTACATGCAAATTAGTCTGTCCCTGGCCCAGTGCATCATGGGAACAGGGCAGACCAAACTACCAAGCCAATTCTTTTACTGGAAAGGAAACAAGCTCCCGGGGACCGGTTTCTGGCATTACAGCCGTCTTCGGCCCGGCTTGCTTGAATCCTGATGGTGCAGTGAGCAAGGGACTCACATCTGAGCATACCCTTCCACGCTTATGGTGGACAAAACAATTCAGAAAAGGGGGTGGTGATGGACAGAGTATCTGAATTAAGCAGAACACTCCTACCCAGTCCAAAGATCAGGGCTTGATCCATCACCGTTTTCTAGCTAACTGCACCATCCCAGCTCAGAACCTGGCTACATGCAAATTAGTCTGTCCCTGGCCCAGTGCATCATGGGAACAGGGCAGACCAAACTACCAAGCCAATTCTATTACTGGAAAGGAGACAAGCTCCCAGGGACCGGTTTCTGGCATTACAGCCGTCTTCGGCCCGGCTTGCTTGAATCCTGATAGTGCAGTGAGCAAGGGACTCACATCTGAGCATACCCTTCCACGCTTATGGTGGACAAAACGATTCAGAAAAGGGTTTGGTGATGGACAGAGTATCTGAATTAAGCAGAACACTCCTACCCAGTCCAAAGATCAGGGCTTTATCCATCACCGATTTTTAGCTAACTGCACCATCCCAGCTCAGAACCTGGCTACATGCAAATTAGTCTGTCCCTGGCCCAGTGCATCATGGGAACAGGGCAGACCAAACTACCAAGCCAATTCTTTTACTGGAAAGGAAACAAGCTTCTGGGGACCGGTTTCTGGCATTACAGCCGTCTTCGGCCCGGCTTGCTTGAATCTTGATGGTGCAGTGAGCAAGGGACTCACATCTGAGCATACCCTTCCACGCTTATGGTGGACAAAATGATTCAGAAAAGGGGGTGGTGATGGACAGAGTATCTGAATTAAGCAGAACACCCCTACCCAGTCCAAACATCAGGGCTTGATCCATCACCGTTTTTTAGCTAACTGCACCATCCCAGCTCAGAACCTGGTTACATGCAAATTAGTCTGTCCCTGGCCCAGTGCATCATGGAAACAGGGCAGACCAAACTACCAAACCAATTCTTTTACTGGAAAGGAAACAAGCTTCCGGGGACCGGTTTCTGGCATTACAGCCGTCTTCGGCCTGGCTTGCTTGAATCCTGATGGTGCAGTGAGCAAGGGACTCACATCTGAGCATACCCTTCCACGCTTATGGTGGACAAAACGATTCAGAAAAGGGGGTGGTGATGGACAGAGTATCTGAATTAAGCAGAACACTCCTACCCAGTCCAAAGATCAGGGCTTGATCCAGCACCGTTTTTTAGCTAACTGCACCATCCCAGCTCAGAACCTGGCTACATGCAAATTAGTCTGTCCCTGGTCCAGTGCATCATGGGAACAGGGCAGACCAAACTACCAAGCCAATTCTTTTACTGGAAAGGAAACAAGCTTCCGGGGACGGGTTTCTGGCATTACAGCCGTCTTCGGCCCGGCTTGCTTGAATCCTGATGGTGCAGTGAGCAAGGGACTCACATCTGAGCATACCCTTCCACGCTTATGGTGGACAAAACGATTCAGAAAAGGGGGTGGTGATGGACAGAGTATCTGAATTAAGCAGAACACTCCTACCCAGTCCAAAGATCAGGGCTTGATCCATCACCGTTTTTTAGCTAACTGCACCATCCCAGCTCAGAACCTGGCTACATGCAAATTAGTCTGTCCCTGGCCCAGTGCATCATGGGAACAGGGCAGACCAAACTACCAAGCCAATTCTATTACTGGAAAGGAGACAAGCTCCCGGGGACCGGTTTCTGGCATTACAGCCGTCTTCGGCCCGGCTTGCTTGAATCCTGATGGTGCAGTGAGCAAGGGACTCACATCTGAGCATACCCTTCCACGCTTATGGTGGA
Source organism: Lissotriton vulgaris (assembly GCF_964263255.1). Taxonomy (NCBI): domain Eukaryota; kingdom Metazoa; phylum Chordata; class Amphibia; order Caudata; family Salamandridae; genus Lissotriton; species Lissotriton vulgaris. The sequence continues at coordinate 686,304 of NW_028251172.1, read as the reverse complement.
CAAAACGATTCAGAAAAGGGTTTGGTGATGGACAGAGTATCTGAATTAAGCAGAACACTCCTACCCAGTCCAAAGATCAGGGCTTTATCCATCACCGATTTTTAGCTAACTGCACCATCCCAGCTCAGAACCTGGCTACATGCAAATTAGTCTGTCCCTGGCCCAGTGCATCATGGGAACAGGGCAGACCAAACTACCAAGCCAATTCTTTTACTGGAAAGGAAACAAGCTTCTGGGGACCGGTTTCTGGCATTACAGCCGTCTTCGGCCCGGCTTGCTTGAATCTTGATGGTGCAGTGAGCAAGGGACTCACATCTGAGCATACCCTTCCACGCTTATGGTGGACAAAATGATTCCGAAAAGGGGGTGGTGATGGACAGAGTATCTGAATTAAGCAGAACACTCCTACCCAGTCCAAACATCAGGGCTTGATCCATCACCGTTTTTTAGCTAACTGCACCATCCCAGCTCAGAACCTGGTTACATGCAAATTAGTCTGTCCCTGGCCCAGTGCATCATGGAAACAGGGCAGACCAAACTACCAAACCAATTCTTTTACTGGAAAGGAAACAAGCTTCCGGGGACCGGTTTCTGGCATTACAGCCGTCTTCGGCCTGGCTTGCTTGAATCCTGATGGTGCAGTGAGCAAGGGACTCACATCTGAGCATACCCTTCCACGCTTATGGTGGACAAAACGATTCAGAAAAGGGGGTAGTGATGGACAGAGTATCTGAATTAAGCAGAACACTCCTACCCAGTCCAAAGATCAGGGCTTGATCCAGCACCGTTTTTTAGCTAACTGCACCATCCCAGCTCAGAACCTGGCTACATGCAAATTAGTCTGTCCCTAGCCCAGTGCATCATGGGAACAGGGCAGACCAAACTACCAAGCCAATTCTTTTACTGGAAAGGAAACAAGCTTCCGGGGACGGGTTTCTGGCATTACAGCCGTCTTCGGCCCGGCTTGCTTGAATCCTGATGGTGCAGTGAGCAAGGGACTCACATCTGGGCATACCCTTCCACGCTTATGGTGGACAAAACGATTCAGAAAAGGGGGTGGTGATGGACCGAGTATCTGAATTAAGCAGAACACTCCTACCCAGTCCAAAGATCAGGGCTTGATCCGTCACCGTTTTTTAGCTAACTGCATCATCCCAGCTCAGAACCTGGCTACATGCAAATTAGTCTGTCCCTGGCCCAGTGCATCATGGGAACAGGGCAGACCAAACTACCAAGCCAATTCTATTACTGGAAAGGAGACAAGCTCCCGGGGACCGGTTTCTGGCATTACAGCCGTCTTCGGCCCGGCTTGCTTGAATCCTGATGGTGCAGTGAGCAAGGGACTCACATCTGAGCATACCCTTCCACGCTTATGGTGGACAAAACGATTCAGAAAAGGGTTTGGTGATGGACAGAGTATCTGAATTAAGCAGAACACTCCTACCCAGTCCAAAGATCAGGGCTTTATCCATCACCGATTTTTAGCTAACTGCACCATCCCAGCTCAGAACCTGGCTACATGCAAATTAGTCTGTCCCTGGCCCAGTGCATCATGGGAACAGGGCAGACCAAACTACCAAGCCAATTCTTTTACTGGAAAGGAAACAAGCTTCTGGGGACCGGTTTCTGGCATTACAGCCGTCTTCGGCCCGGCTTGCTTGAATCTTGATGGTGCAGTGAGCAAGGGACTCACATCTGAGCATACCCTTCCACGCTTATGGTGGACAAAATGATTCAGAAAAGGGGGTGGTGATGGACAGAGTATCTGAATTAAGCAGAACACTCCTACCCAGTCCAAACATCAGGGCTTGATCCATCACCGTTTTTTAGCTAACTGCACCATCCCAGCTCAGAACCTGGTTACATGCAAATTAGTCTGTCCCTGGCCCAGTGCATCATGGAAACAGGGCAGACCAAACTACCAAACCAATTCTTTTACTGGAAAGGAAACAAGCTTCCGGGGACCGGTTTCTGGCATTACAGCCGTCTTCGGCCTGGCTTGCTTGAATCCTGATGGTGCAGTGAGCAAGGGACTCACATCTGAGCATACCCTTCCACGCTTATGGTGGACAAAACGATTCAGAAAAGGGGGTGGTGATGGACAGAGTATCTGAATTAAGCAGAACACTCCTACCCAGTCCAAAGATCAGGGCTTGATCCAGCACCGTTTTTTAGCTAACTGCACCATCCCAGCTCAGAACCTGGCTACATGCAAATTAGTCTGTCCCTAGCCCAGTGCATCATGGGAACAGGGCAGACCAAACTACCAAGCCAATTCTTTTACTGGAAAGGAAACAAGCTTCCGGGGACGGGTTTCTGGCATTACAGCCGTTTTCGGCCCGGCTTGCTTGAATCCTGATGGTGCAGTGAGCAAGGGACTCACATCTGGGCATACCCTTCCACGCTTATGGTGGACAAAACGATTCAGAAAAGGGGGTGGTGATGGACCGAGTATCTGAATTAAGCAGAACACTCCTACCCAGTCCAAAGATCAGGGCTTGATCCGTCACCGTTTTTTAGCTAACTGCATCATCCCAGCTCAGAACCTGGCTACATGCAAATTAGTCTGTCCCTGACCCAGTGCATCATGGGAACAGGGCAGACCAAACTACCAAGCCAATTCTTTTACTGGAAAGGAAACAAGCTTCCGGGGACCGGTTTCTGGCATTACAGCCGTCTTCGGCCCGGCTTGCTTGAATCCTGATGGTGCAGTGAGCAAGGGACTCACATCTGAGCATACCCTTCCACGCTTATGGTGGACAAAACAAATAAAAAAAGGGGGTGGTGATGGACAGAGTATCTGAATTAAGCAGAACACTCCTACCCAGTCCAAAGATCAGGGCTTGATCCATCACCGTTTTTTAGCTAACTGCACCATCCCAGCTCAGAACCTGGCTACATGCAAATTAGTCTGTCCCTGGCCCAGTGCATCATGGGAACAGGGCAGACCAAACTACCAAGCCAATTCTTTTACTGGAAAGGAAACAAGCTTCCGGGGACCGGTTTCTGGCATTACAGCCGTCTTCAGCCCGGCTTGCTTGAATCCTGATGGTGCAGTGAGCAAGGGACTCACATCTGAGCATACCCTTCCACGCTTATGGTGAACAAAACGATTCAGAAAAGGGGGTGGTGATGGACAGAGTATCTGAATTAAGCAGAACACTCCTACCCAGTCCAAAGATCAGGGCTTGATCCATCACCGTTTTTTAGCTAACTGCACCATCCCAGCTCAGAACCTGGCTACATGCAAATTAGTCTGTCCCTGGCCCAGTGCATCATGGGAACAGGGCAGACCAAACTACCAAGCCAATTCTTTTACTGGAAAGGAAACAAGCTTCCGGGGACCGGTTTCTGGCATTACATCCGCTTCGGCCCGGCTTGCTTGAATCCTGATGGTGCAGTGAGCAAGGGACTCACTTCTGAGCATACCCTTCCACGCTTATGGTGGACAAAACGATTCAGAAAAGGGGGTGATGATGGACAGAGTATCTGAATTAAGCAGAACACTCCTACCCAGTCCAAAGATCAGGGCTTGATCCATCATCTTTTTTTAGCTAACTGCACCATCCCAGCTCAGAACCTGGCTACATGCAAATTAGTCTGTCCCTGGCCCAGTGCATCATGGGAACAGGGCAGACCAAACTACCAAGCCAATTCTTTTACTGGAAAGGAAACAAGCTTCCGGGGACCGGTTTCTGGCATTACAGCCGTCTTCGGCCCGGCTTGCTTGAATCCTGATGGTGCAGTGAGCAATGGACTCACATCTGAGCATACCCTTCCACGCTTATGGTGGACAAAACGATTCAGAAAAGGGGGTGGTGATGGACAGAGTATCTGAATGAAGCAGAACACTCCTACCCAGTCCAAATATCAGGGCTTGATCCATAACCGTTTTTAAGCTAACTGCACCATCCCAGCTCAGAACCTGGCTACATGCAAAATTAGTCTGTCCCTGGCCCAGTGCATCATGGGAACAGGGCAGACCAAATTACCAAGCCAATTCTTTTACTGGAAAGGAAACATGCTTCCGGGGACCGGTTTCTGCCATTACAGCCGTCTTCGGCCCAGCTTGCTTGAATCCTGATGGTGCAGTGAGCAAGGGACTCACATCTGAGCATACCCTTCCACGCTTATGGTGGACAAAACGATTCAGAAAAGGGGGTGGTGATGGACAGAGTATCTTAATTAAGCAGAACACTCCTACCCAGTCCAAAGATCAGGGCTTGATCCATCACCGTTTTTTAGCTAACTGCACCATCCCAGCTCAGAACCTGGCTACATGCAAATTAGTCTGTCCCTGGCCCAGTGCATCATGGGAACAGGGCAGACCAAACTACCAAGCCAATTCTTTTACTGGAAAGGAAACAAGCTTCCGGGGACCGGTTTCTGGCATTACAGCCGTCTTCGGCCCGGCTTGCTTGAATCCTGATGGTGCAGTGAGGAAGGGACTCACATCTGAGCATACCCTTCCACGCTTATGGTGGACAAAACGATTCAGAAAAGGGGGTGGTGATGGACAGAGTATCTGAATTAAGCAGAACACTCCTACCCAGTCCAAAGATCAGGGCTTCATCCATCACCGTTATTTAGCTAACTGCACCATCCCAGCTCAGAACCTGGCTACATGCAAATTAGTCTGTCCCTGGCCCAGTGCATCATGGGAACAGGGCAGACCAAACTACCAAGCCAATTCTTTTACTGGAAAGGAAACAAGCTTCCGGGGACTGGTTTCTGGCATTACTGCCGTCTTCGGCCCGGCTTGCTTGAATCCTGATGGTGCAGTGAGCAAGGGACTCACATCTGAGCATACCCTTCCACGCTTATGGTGGACAAAACGATTCAGAAAAGGGGGTGGTGATGGACAGAGTATCTGAATTAAGCAGAACACTCCTACCCAGTCCAAAGATCAGGGCTTGATCCATCACCGTTTTTTAGCTAACTGCACCATCCCAGCTCAGAACCTGGCTACATGCAAATTGGTCTGTCCCTGGACCAGTGCATCATGGGAACAGGGCAGACCAAACTACCAAGCCAATTCTTTTACTGGAAAGGAAACAAGCTTCCGGTGACCGGTTTCTGGCATTACAGCCGTCTTCGGCCCGGCTTGCTTGAATCCTGATGGTGCAGTGAGCAAGGGACTCACATCTGAGCTTACCCTTCCACGCTTATGGTGGACAAAACGATTCAGAAAAGGGGGTGGTGATGGACAGAGTATCTAAATTAAGCAGAACACTCCTACCCAGTCCAAAGATCAGGGCTTGATCCATCACCGTTTTTTAGCTAACTGCACCATCCCAGCTCAGAACCTGGCTACATGCAAATTGGTCTGTCCCTGGACCAGTGCATCATGGGAACAGGGCAGACCAAACTATACCAAGCCAATTCTTTTACTGGAAAGGAAACAAACTTCCGGGGACCGGTTTCTGCCATTACAGCCGTCTTCGGCCCGGCTTGCTTGAATCCTGATGGTGCAGTGAGCAAGGGACTCACATCTGAGCATACCCTTCCACGCTTATGGTGGACAAAACGATTCAGAAAAGGGGGTGGTGATGGACAGAGTATCTGAATTAAGCAGAACACTCCTACCCAGTCCAAAGATCAGGGCTTGGTCCATCACCGTTTTTTAGCTAACTGCACCATCCCAGCTCAGAACCTGGCTACATGCAAAATTAGTCTGTCCCTGGCCCAGTGCATCATGGGAACAGGGCAGACCAAACTACCAAGCCAATTCTTTTACTGGAAAGGAAACAAGCTTCCGGGGACCGGTTTCTGCCATTACAGCCGTCTTCGGCCCGGCTTGCTTGAATCCTGATGGTGCAGTGAGCAAGGGACTCACATCTGAGCATACCCTTCCACGCTTATGGTGGACAAAACGATTCAGAAAAGGGGGTGGTGATGGACAGAGTATCTTAATTAAGCAGAACACTCCTACCCAGTCCAACGATCAGGGCTTGATCCATCACCGTTTTTTAGCTAACTGCACCATCCCAGCTCAGAACCTGGCTACATGCAAATTAGTCTGTCCCTGGCCCAGTGCATCATGGGAACAGGGCAGACCAAACTACCAAGCCAATTATTTTACTGGAAAGGAAACAAGCTTCCGGGGACCGGTTTCTGGCATTACAGCCGTCTTCGGCCCGGCTTGCTTGAATCCTGATGGTGCAGTGAGCAAGGGTCTCACATCTGAGCATACCCTTCCACGCTTATGGTGGACAAAACGATTCAGAAAAGGGGGTGGTGATGGACAGAGTATCTGAATTAAGCAGAACACTCCTACCCAGTCCAAAGATCAGGGCTTGATCCATCACCGTTTTTTAGCTAACTGCACCATCCCAGCTCAGAACCTGGCTACATGCAAATTAGTCTGTCCCTGGACCAGTGCATCATGGGAACAGGGCAGACCAAACTAGAAAGCCAATTCTTTTACTGGAAAGGAAGCAAGCTTCCGGGGACCGGTTTCTGCCTTTACAGCCATCTTCGGCCCGACTTGCTTGAATCCTGATGGTGCAGTGAGCAAGGGACTCACATCTGAGCATACACTTCCACGCTTATGGTGGACAAAACGATTCAGAAAAGGGGGTGGTGATGGACAGAGTATCTTAATTAAGCAGAACACTAATACCCAGTCCAAAGATCAGGGCTTGATCCATCACCATTTTTTAGCTAAGTGCACCATCCCAGCTCAGAACCTGGCTACATGCAAATTAGTCTGTCCCTGGCCCAGTGCATCATGGGAACAGGGCAGACCAAACTACCAAGCCAATTCTTTTACTGGAAAGGAAACAAGCTTCCGGGGACCGGTTTCTGGCATTACAGCCGTCTTCAGCCCGGCTTGCTTGAATCCTGATGGTGCAGTGAGCAAGGGACTCACATCTGAGCATACCCTTCCACGCTTATGGTGAACAAAACGATTCAGAAAAGGGGGTGGTGATGGACAGAGTATCTGAATTAAGCAGAACACTCCTACCCAGTTCAAAGATCAGGGCTTGATCCATCACCGTTTTTTAGCTAACTGCACCATCCCAGCTCAGAACCTGGCTACATGCAAATTAGTCTGTCCCTGGCCCAGTGCATCATGGGAACAGGGCAGACCAAACTACCAAGCCAATTCATTTACTGGAAAGGAAACAAGCTTCCGGGGACCAGTTTCTGCCTTTACAGCCGTCTTTGGCCCGGCTTGCTTGAATCCTGATGGTGCAGTGAGCAAGGGACTCACATCTGAGCATACCCTTCCATGCTTATGGTGGACAAAACGATGTAGAAAAGGGGGTGGTGATGGACAGAGTATCTTAATTAAGCAGAACACTCCTACCCAGTCCAAAGATCAGGGCTTGATCCATCACCGTTTTTTAGCTAACTGCACCATCCCAGCTCAGAACCTGGCTACATGCAAATTAGTCTGTCCCTGGCCCAGTGCATCATGAGAACAGCGCAGACCAAACTACCAAGCCAATTCTTTTACTGGAAAGGAAACAAGCTCCCGGGGACCTGTTTCTGGCATTACAGCCGTCTTCGGCCCTGCTTGCTTGAATCCTGATGGTGCAGTGAGCAAGGGACTCACATCTGAGCATACCCTTCCACGCTTATGGTGGACAAAATGATTCAGAAAAGGGGGTGGTGATGGACAGAGTATCTGAATTAAGCAGAACACTCCTACCCAGTCCAAAGATCAGGGCTTGATCCATCACTGTTTTTTAGCTAACTACACCATCCCAGCTCAGAACCTGGCTACATGCAAATTAGTCTGTCCCTGGCCCAGTGCATCATGGAAACAGGGCAGACCAAACTACCAAACCAATTCTTTTACTGGAAAGGAAACAAGCTTCCGGGGACCGGTTTCTGGCATTACAGCCGTCTTCGGCCTGGCTTGCTTGAATCCTGATGGTGCAGTGAGCAAGGGACTCACATCTGAGCATACCCTTCCACGCTTATGGTGGACAAAACGATTCAGAAAAGGGGGTGGTGATGGACAGAGTATCTGAATTAAGCAGAACACTCCTACCCAGTCCAAAGATCAGGGCTTGATCCAGCACCGTTTTTTAGCTAACTGCACCATCCCAGCTCAGAACCTGGCTACATGCAAATTAGTCTGTCCCTAGCCCAGTGCATCATGGGAACAGGGCAGACCAAACTACCAAGCCAATTCTTTTACTGGAAAGGAAACAAGCTTCCGGGGACGGGTTTCTGGCATTACAGCCGTCTTCGGCCCAGCTTGCTTGAATCCTGATGGTGCAGTGAGCAAGGGACTCACATCTGGGCATACCCTTCCACGCTTATGGTGGACAAAACGATTCAGAAAAGGGGGTGGTGATGGACCGAGTATCTGAATTAAGCAGAACACTCCTACCCAGTCCAAAGATCAGGGCTTGATCCGTCACCGTTTTTTAGCTAACTGCATCATCCCAGCTCAGAACCTGGCTACATGCAAATTAGTCTGTCCCTGACCCAGTGCATCATGGGAACAGGGCAGACCAAACTACCAAGCCAATTCTTTTACTGGAAAGGAAACAAGCTTCCGGGGATCGGTTTCTGGCATTACAGCCGTCTTCGGCCCGGCTTGCTTGAATCCTGATGGTGCAGTGAGCAAGGGACTCACATCTGAGCATACCCTTCCACGCTTATGGTGGACAAAACAAATAAAAAAAGGGGGTGGTGATGGACAGAGTATCTGAATTAAGCAGAACACTCCTACCCAGTCCAAAGATCAGGGCTTGATCCATCACCGTTTTTTAGCTAACTGCACCATCCCAGCTCAGAACCTGGCTACATGCAAATTAGTCTGTCCCTGGCCCAGTGCATCATGGGAACAGGGCAGACCAAACTACCAAGCCAATTCTTTTACTGGAAAGAAAACAAGCTTCCGGGGACCGGTTTCTGGCATTACAGCCGTCTTCAGCCCGGCTTGCTTGAATCCTGATGGTGCAGTGAGCAAGGGACTCACATCTGAGCATACCCTTCCACGCTTATGGTGAACAAAACGATTCAGAAAAGGGGGTGGTGATGGACAGAGTATCTGAATTAAGCAGAGCACTCCTACCCAGTCCAAAGATCAGGGCTTGATCCATCACCGTTTTTTAGCTAACTGCACCATCCTAGCTCAGAACCTGGCTACATGCAAATTAGTCTGTCCCTGGCCCAGTGCATCATGGGAACAGGGCAGACCAAACTACCAAGCCAATTCTTTTACTGGAAAGGAAACAAGCTTCCGGGGACCGGTTTCTGGCATTACATCCGCTTCGGCCCGGCTTGCTTGAATCCTGATGGTGCAGTGAGCAAGGGACTCACTTCTGAGCATACCCTTCCACGCTTATGGTGGACAAAACGATTCAGAAACGGGGGTGATGATGGACAGAGTATCTGAATTAAGCAGAACACTCCTACCCAGTCCAAAGATCAGGGCTTGATCCATCACCTTTTTTTAGCTAACTGCACCATCCCAGCTCAGAACCTGGCTAGATGCAAATTAGTCTGTCCCTGGCCCAGTGCATCATGGGAACAGGGCAGACCAAACTACCAAGCCAATTCTTTTACTGGAAAGGAAACAAGCTTCCGGGGACCGGTTTCTGGCATTACAGCCGTCTTCGGCCCGGCTTGCTTGAATCCTGATGGTGCAGTGAGCAATGGACTCACATCTGAGCATACCCTTCCACGCTTATGGTGGACAAAACGATTCAGAAAAGGGGGTGGTGATGGACAGAGTATCTGAATGAAGCAGAACACTCCTACCCAGTCCAAATATCAGGGCTTGATCCATAACCGTTTTTTAGCTAACTGCACCATCCCAGCTCAGAACCTGGCTACATGCAAAATTAGTCTGTCCCTGGCCCAGTGCATCATGGGAACAGGGCAGACCAAATTACCAAGCCAATTCTTTTACTGGAAAGGAAACATGCTTCCGGGGACCGGTTTCTGCCATTACAGCCGTCTTCGGCCCAGCTTGCTTGAATCCTGATGGTGCAGTGAGCAAGGGACTCACATCTGAGCATACCCTTCCACACTTATGGTGGACAAAACGATTCAGAAAAGGGGGTGGTGATGGACAGAGTATCTTAATTAAGCAGAACACTCCTACCCAGTCCAAAGATCAGGGCTTGATCCATCACCGTTTTTTAGCTAACTGCACCATCCCAGCTCAGAACCTGGCTACATGCAAATTAGTCTGTCCCTGGCCCAGTGCATCATGGGAACAGGGCAGACCAAACTACCAAGCCAATTCTTTTACTGGAAAAAAAACAAGCTTCCGGGGACCGGTTTCTGGCATTACAGCCGTCTTCGGCCCGGCTTGCTTGAATCCTGATGGTGCAGTGAGGAAGGGACTCACATCTGAGCACACCCTTCCACGCTTATGGTGGACAAAACGATTCAGAAAAGGGGGTGGTGATGGACAGAGTATCTGAATTAAGCAGAACACTCCTACCCAGTCCAAAGATCAGGGCTTCATCCATCACCGTTATTTAGCTAACTGCACCATCCCAGCTCAGAACCTGGCTACATGCAAATTAGTCTGTCCCTGGCCCAGTGCATCATGGGAACAGGGCAGACCAAACTACCAAGCCAATTCTTTTACTGGAAAGGAAACAAGCTTCCGGGGACCGGTTTCTGGCATTACAGCCGTCTTCGGCCCGGCTTGCTTGAATCCTGATGGTGCAGTGAGCAAGGGACTCACATCTGAGCATACCCTTCCACGCTTATGGTGGACAAAACGATTCAGAAAAGGGGGTGGTGATGGACAGAGTATCTGAATTAAGCAGAACACTCCTACCCAGTCCAAAGATCAGGGCTTGATCCATCACCGTTTTTTAGCTAACTGCACCATCCCAGCTCAGAACCTGGCTACATGCAAATTGGTCTGTCCCTGGACCAGTGCATCATGGGAACAGGGCAGACCAAACTACCAAGCCAATTCTTTTACTGGAAAGGAAACAAGCTTCCGGTGACCGGTTTCTGGCATTACAGCCGTCTTCGGCCCGGCTTGCTTGAATCCTGATGGTGCAGTGAGCAAGGGACTCACATCTGAGCATACCCTTCCACGCTTATGGTGGACAAAACGATTCAGAAAAGGGGGTGGTGATGGACAGAGTATCTAAATTAAGCAGAACACTCCTACCCAGTCCAAAGATCAGGGCTTGATCCATCACCGTTTTTTAGCTAACTGCACCATCCCAGCTCAGAACCTGGCTACATGCAAATTGGTCTGTCCCTGGACCAGTGCATCATGGGAACAGGGCAGACCAAACTATACCAAGCCAATTCTTTTACTGGAAAAGAAACAAACTTCCGGGGACCGTTTTCTGCCATTACAGCCGTCTTCGGCCCGGCTTGCTTGAATCCTGATGGTGCAGTGAGCAAGGGACTCACATCTGAGCATACCCTTCCACGCTTATGGTGGACAAAACGATTCAGAAAAGGGGGCGGTGATGGACAGAGTATCTGAATTAAGCAGAACACTCCTACCCAGTCCAATGATCAGGGCTTGATCCATCACCGCTTTTTAGCTAACTGCACCATCCCAGCTCAGAACCTGGCTACATGCAAAATTAGTCTGTCCCTGGCCCAGTGCATCATGGGAACAGGGCAGACCAAACTACCAAGCCAATTCTTTTACTGGAAAGGAAACAAGCTTCCGGGGACCAGTTTCTGCCTTTACAGCCGTCTTTGGCCCGGCTTGCTTGAATCCTGATGGTGCAGTGAGCAAGGGACTCACATCTGAGCATACCCTTCCACGCTTATGGTGGACAAAACGATGTAGAAAAGGGGGTGGTGATGGACAGAGTATCTTAATTAAGCAGAACACTCCTACCCAGTCCAAAGATCAGGGCTTGATCCATCACTGTTTTTTAGCTAACTGCACCATCCCAGCTCAGAACCTGGCTACATGCAAATTAGTCTGTCCCTGGCCCAGTGCATCATGAGAACAGCGCAGACCAAACTACCAAGCCAATTCTTTTACTGGAAAGGAAACAAGCTCCCGGGGACCTGTTTCTGGCATTACAGCCGTCTTCGGCCCGGCTTGCTTGAATCCTGATGGTGCAGTGAGCAAGGGACTCACATCTGAGCATACCCTTCCACGCTTATGGTGGACAAAATGATTCAGAAAAGGGGGTGGTGATGGACAGAGTATCTGAATTAAGCAGAACACTCCTACCCAGTCCAAAGATCAGGGCTTGATCCATCACTGTTTTTTAGCTAACTGCACCATCCCAGCTCAGAACCTGGCTACATGCAAATTAGTCTGTCCCTGGCCCAGTGCATCATGGGAACAGGGCAGACCAAACTACCAAGCCAATTCTTTTACTGGAAAGGAAACAAGCTTCCGGGGACCGGTTTCTGGCATTACAGCTGTCTTCGGCCCGGCTTGCTTGAATCCTGATGGTGCAGTGAGCAAGGGACTCACATCTGAGCATACCCTTCCACGCTTATGGTGGACAAAACGATTCATAAAAGGGGGTGGTGATGGACAGAGCATCTTAATTAAGCAGAACACTCCTACCCAGTCCAAAGATCAGGGCTTGATCCATCACCGTTTTTTAGCTAACTGCACCATCCCAGCTCAGAACCTGGCTACATGCAAATTAGTCTGTCCCTGGCCCAGTGCATCATGGGAACAGGGCAGACCAAACTACCAAGCCAATTCTTTTACTGGAAAGGAAACAAGCTTCCGGGGACCGGTTTCTGGCATTACAGCCGTCTTCCGCCCGGCTTGCTTGAATCCTGATGGTGCAGTGAGCAAGGGACTCACATCTGAGCATACCCTTCCACGCTTATGGTGGACAAAACGATTCAGAAAAGGGGGTGGTGATGGACAGAGTATCTGAATTAAGCAGAACACTCCTACCCAGTCCAAAGATCAGGGCTTCATCCATCACCGTTTTTTAGCTAACTGCACCATCCCAGCTCAGAACCTGGCTACATGCAAATTAGTCTGTCCCTGGCCCAGTGCATCATGGGAACAGGACAGACCAAACTACCAAGCCAATTATTTTACTGGAAAGGAAACAAGCTCCCGGGGACCTGTTTCTGGCATTACAGCCGTCTTCGGCCCGGCTTGCTTGAATCCTGATGGTGCAGTGAGCAAGGGACTCACATCTGAGCATACCCTTCCACGCTTATGGTGGACAAAACGATTCAGAAAAGGGGGTGGTGATGGACAGAGTATCTTAATTAAGCAGAACACTCCTACCCAGTCCAAAGATCAGGGCTTGATCCATCACCGTTTTTTAGCTAACTGCACCATCCCAGCTCAGAACCTGGCTACATGCAAATTAGTCTGTCCCTGGCCCAGTGCATCATGGGAACAGGGCAGACCAAACTACCAAACCAATTCTTTTACTGGAAAGGAAACAAGCTCCCGGGGACCTGTTTCTGGCATTACAGCCGTCTTCGGCCCGGCTTGCTTGAATCCTGATGGTGCAGTGAGCAAGGGACTCACATCTGAGCATACCCTTCCACGCTTATGGTGGACAAAACGATTCAGAAAAGGGGGTGGTGATGGACAGAGTATTTGAATTAGGCAGAACACTCCTACCCAGTCCAAAGATCAGGGCTTGATCCATCACCGTTTTTTAGCTAACTGCACCATCCCAGCTCAGAACCTGGCTACATGCAAATTAGTCTGTCCCTGGCCCAGTGCATCATGGGAACAGGGCAGACCAAACTACCAAGCCAATTCTTTTACTGGAAAGGAAACAAGCTTCCGGGGACCGGTTTCTGGCATTACAGCCGTCTTCGGCCCGGCTTGCTTGAATCCTGATGGTGCAGTGAGCAAGGGACTCACATCTGAGCATACCCTTCCACGCTTATGGTGGACAAAACGATTCAGAAAAGGGGGTGGTGATGGACAGAGTATCTGAATTAAGCAGAACACTCCTACCCAGTCCAAAGATCAGGGCTTCATCCATCACCGTTTTTTAGCTAACTGCACCCTTCCAGCTCAGAACCTGGCTACATGCAAATTAGTCTGTCCCTGGCCCAGTGCATCATGGGAACAGGGCAGACCAAACTACCAAGCCAATTCTTTTACTGGAAAGGAAACAAGCTCCCGGGGACCTGTTTCTGGCATTACAGCCGTCTTCGGCCCGGCTTGCTTGAATCCTGATGGTGCAGTGAGCAAGGGACTCACATCTGAGCATACCCTTCCACGCTTATGGTGGACAAAACGATTCAGAAAAGGGGGTGGTGATGGACAGAGTATCTTAATTAAGCAGAACACTCCTACCCAGTCCGAAGATCAGGGCTTGATCCATCACCGTTTTTTAGCTAACTGCACCATCCCAGCTCAGAACCTGGCTACATGCAAATTAGTCTGTCCCTGGCCCAGTGCATCATGGGAACAGGGCAGACCAAACTACCAAGCCATTTCTTTTACTGGAAAGGAAACAAGCTTCCGGGGACCGGTTTCTGGCATTACAGCCGTCTTCGGCCCGGCTTGCTTGAATCCTGATGGTGCAGTGAGCAAGGGACTCACATCTGAGCATACCCTTCCACGCTTATGGTGGACAAAACGATTCAGAAAAGGGGGTGGTGATGGACAGAGTATCTGAATTAAGCAGAACACTCCTACCCAGTCCAAAGATCAGGGCTTGATCCATCACCGTTTTTTAGCTAACTGCACCATCCCAGCTCAGAACCTGGCTACATGCAAATTAAACTGTCCCTGGCCCAGTGCATCATGGGAACAGGGCAGACCAAACTACCAAGCCAATTCTTCTACTGGAAAGGAAACAAGCTTCCGGGGACCGGTTTCTGGCATTACAGCCGTCTTCGGCCCGGCTTGCTTGAATCCTGATGGTGCAGTGAGCAAGGGACTCACATCTGAGCATACCCTTACACGCTTATGGTGGACAAAACGATTCAGAAAAGGGGGTGGTGATGGACAGAGTATCTGAATGAAGCAGAACACTCCTACCCAGTCCAAATATCAGGGCTTGATCCATCACCGTTTTTTAGCTAACTGCACCATCCCAGCTCAGAACCTGGCTACATGCAAAATTAGTCTGTCCCTGGCCCAGTGCATCATGGGAACAGGGCAGACCAAACTACCAAGCCAATTCTTTTACTGGAAAGGAAACAAGCTTCCGGGGACCGGTTTCTGCCATTACAACCGTCTTCGGCCCAGCTTGCTTGAATCCTGATGGTGCAGTGAGCAAGGGACTCACATCTGAGCATACCCTTCCACGCTTATGGTGGACAAAACGATTCAGAAAAGGGGGTGGTGATGGACAGAGTATCTTAACTAAGCAGAACACTCCTACCCAGTCCAAAGATCAGGGCTTGATCCATCACCATTTTTTAGCTAACTGCACCATCCCAGCTCAGAACCTGGCTACATGCAAATTAGTCTGTCCCTGGCCCAGTGCATCATGGGAACAGGGCAGACCAAACTACCAAGCCAATTCTTTTACTGGAAAGGAAACAAGCTTCCGGGGACCGGTTTCTGGCATTACAGCCGTCTTCCGCCCGGCTTGCTTGAATCCTGATGGTGCAGTGAGCAAGGGACTCACATCTGAGCATACCCTTCCACGCTTATGGTGGACAAAACGATTCAGAAAAGGGGGTGGTGATGGACAGAGTATCTGAATTAAGCAGAACACTCCTACCCAGTCCAAAGATCAGGGCTTCATCCATCACCGTTTTTTAGCTAACTGCACCATCCCAGCTCAGAACCTGGCTACATGCAAATTAGTCTGTCCCTGGCCCAGTGCATCATGGGAACAGGACAGACCAAACTACCAAGCCAATTATTTTACTGGAAAGGAAACAAGCTCCCGGGGACCTGTTTCTGGCATTACAACCGTCTTCGGCCCAGCTTGCTTGAATCCTGATGGTGCAGTGAGCAAGGGACTCACATCTGAGCATACCCTTCCACGCTTATGGTGGACAAAACGATTCAGAAAAGGGGGTGGTGATGGACAGAGTATCTTAACTAAGCAGAACACTCCTACCCAGTCCAAAGATCAGGGCTTGATCCATCACCGTTTTTTAGCTAACTGCACCATCCCAGCTCAGAACCTGGCTACATGCAAATTAGTCTGTCCCTGGCCCAGTGCATCATGGGAACAGGGCAGACCAAACTACCAAGCCAATTCTTTTACTGGAAAGGAAACAAGCTTCCGGGGACCGGTTTCTGGCATTACAGCCGTCTTCCGCCCGGCTTGCTTGAATCCTGATGGTGCAGTGAGCAAGGGACTCACATCTGAGCATACCCTTCCACGCTTATGGTGGACAAAACGATTCAGAAAAGGGGGTGGTGATGGACAGAGTATCTGAATTAAGCAGAACACTCCTACCCAGTCCAAAGATCAGGACTTCATCCATCACCGTTTTTTAGCTAACTGCACCATCCCAGCTCAGAACCTGGCTACATGCAAATTAGTCTGTCCCTGGCCCAGTGCATCATGGGAACAGGACAGACCAAACTACCAAGCCAATTATTTTACTGGAAAGGAAACAAGCTCCCGGGGACCTGTTTCTGGCATTACAGCCGTCTTCGGCCCGGCTTGCTTGAATCCTGATGGTGCAGTGAGCAAGGGACTCACATCTGAGCATACCCTTCCACGCTTATGGTGGACAAAACGATTCAGAAAAGGGGGTGGTGATGGACAGAGTATCTTAATTAAGCAGAACACTCCTACCCAGTCCAAAGATCAGGGCTTGATCCATCACCGTTTTTTAGCTAACTGCACCATCCCAGCTCAGAACCTGGCTACATGCAAATTAGTCTGTCCCTGGCCCAGTGCATCATGGGAACAGGGCAGACCAAACTACCAAACCAATTCTTTTACTGGAAAGGAAACAAGCTCCCGGGGACCTGTTTCTGGCATTACAGCCGTCTTCGGCCCGGCTTGCTTGAATCCTGATGGTGCAGTGAGCAAGGGACTCACATCTGAGCATACCCTTCCACGCTTATGGTGGACAAAACGATTCAGAAAAGGGGGTGGTGATGGACAGAGTATTTGAATTAGGCAGAACACTCCTACCCAGTCCAAAGATCAGGGCTTGATCCATCACCGTTTTTTAGCTAACTGCACCATCCCAGCTCAGAACCTGGCTACATGCAAATTAGTCTGTCCCTGGCCCAGTGCATCATGGGAACAGGGCAGACCAAACTACCAAGCCAATTCTTTTACTGGAAAGGAAACAAGCTTCCGGGGACCGGTTTCTGGCATTACAGCCGTCTTCGGCCCGGCTTGCTTGAATCCTGATGGTGCAGTGAGCAAGGGACTCACATCTGAGCATACCCTTCCACGCTTATGGTGGACAAAACGATTCAGAAAAGGGGGTGGTGATGGACAGAGTATCTGAATTAAGCAGAACACTCCTACCCAGTCCAAAGATCAGGGCTTCATCCATCACCGTTTTTTAGCTAACTGCACCCTTCCAGCTCAGAACCTGGCTACATGCAAATTAGTCTGTCCCTGGCCCAGTGCATCATGGGAACAGGGCAGACCAAACTACCAAGCCAATTCTTTTACTGGAAAGGAAACAAGCTCCCGGGGACCTGTTTCTGGCATTACAGCCGTCTTCGGCCCGGCTTGCTTGAATCCTGATGGTGCAGTGAGCAAGGGACTCACATCTGAGCATACCCTTCCACGCTTATGGTGGACAAAACGATTCAGAAAAGGGGGTGGTGATGGACAGAGTATCTTAATTAAGCAGAACACTCCTACCCAGTCCGAAGATCAGGGCTTGATCCATCACCGTTTTTTAGCTAACTGCACCATCCCAGCTCAGAACCTGGCTACATGCAAATTAGTCTGTCCCTGGCCCAGTGCATCATGGGAACAGGGCAGACCAAACTACCAAGCCATTTCTTTTACTGGAAAGGAAACAAGCTTCCGGGGACCGGTTTCTGGCATTACAGCCGTCTTCGGCCCGGCTTGCTTGAATCCTGATGGTGCAGTGAGCAAGGGACTCACATCTGAGCATACCCTTCCACGCTTATGGTGGACAAAACGATTCAGAAAAGGGGGTGGTGATGGACAGAGTATCTGAATTAAGCAGAACACTCCTACCCAGTCCAAAGATCAGGGCTTGATCCATCACCGTTTTTTAGCTAACTGCACCATCCCAGCTCAGAACCTGGCTACATGCAAATTAAACTGTCCCTGGCCCAGTGCATCATGGGAACAGGGCAGACCAAACTACCAAGCCAATTCTTCTACTGGAAAGGAAACAAGCTTCCGGGGACCGGTTTCTGGCATTACAGCCGTCTTCGGCCCGGCTTGCTTGAATCCTGATGGTGCAGTGAGCAAGGGACTCACATCTGAGCATACCCTTACACGCTTATGGTGGACAAAACGATTCAGAAAAGGGGGTGGTGATGGACAGAGTATCTGAATGAAGCAGAACACTCCTACCCAGTCCAAATATCAGGGCTTGATCCATCACCGTTTTTTAGCTAACTGCACCATCCCAGCTCAGAACCTGGCTACATGCAAAATTAGTCTGTCCCTGGCCCAGTGCATCATGGGAACAGGGCAGACCAAACTACCAAGCCAATTCTTTTACTGGAAAGGAAACAAGCTTCCGGGGACCGGTTTCTGCCATTACAACCGTCTTCGGCCCAGCTTGCTTGAATCCTGATGGTGCAGTGAGCAAGGGACTCACATCTGAGCATACCCTTCCACGCTTATGGTGGACAAAACGATTCAGAAAAGGGGGTGGTGATGGACAGAGTATCTTAACTAAGCAGAACACTCCTACCCAGTCCAAAGATCAGGGCTTGATCCATCACCATTTTTTAGCTAACTGCACCATCCCAGCTCAGAACCTGGCTACATGCAAATTAGTCTGTCCCTGGCCCAGTGCATCATGGGAACAGGGCAGACCAAACTACCAAGCCAATTCTTTTACTGGAAAGGAAACAAGCTTCCGGGGACCGGTTTCTGGCATTACAGCCGTCTTCGGCCCGGCTTGCTTGAATCCTGATGGTGCAGTGAGCAAGGGACTCACATCTCAGCATACCCTTCCACGCTTATGGTGGACAAAACGATTCAGAAAAGGGGGTGGTGATGGACAGAGTATCTGAATTAAGCAGAACACTCCTACCCAGTCCAAAGATCAGGGCTTGATCCATCACCGTTTTTTAGCTAACTGCACCATCCCAGCTCAGAACCTGGCTACATGCAAATGAGTCTGTCCCTGGCCCAGTGCATCATGGGAACAGGGCAGACCAAACTACCAAGCCAATTCTTTTACTGGAAAGGAAACAAGCTTCCGGGGACCGGTTTCTGGCAATACAGCCGTCTTCGGCCCGGCTTGCTTGAATCCTGATGGTGCAGTGAGCAAGGGACTCACATCTGAGCATACCCTTCCACGCTTATGGAGGACAAAACGATTCAGAAAAGGGGGTGGTGATGGACAGAGTATCTGAATTAAGCAGAACACTCCTACCGATTCCAAAGATCAGGGCTTGATCCATCACCGTTTTTTAGCTAACTGCACCATCCCAGCTCAGAACCTGGCTACATGCAAATTAGTCTGTCCCTGGCCCAGTGCATCATGGGAACAGGGCAGACCAAACTACCAAGCCAATTCTTTTACTGGAAAGCAAACAAGCTTCCGGGGACCGGTTTCTGGCATTACAGCCGTCTTCGGCCCGGCTTGCTTGAATCCTGATGGTGCAGTGAGCAAGGGACTCACATTTGAGCATACCCTTCCACGCTTATGGTGGACAAAACGATTCAGAAAAGGGGGTGGTGATGGACAGAGTATCTAAATTAAGCAGAACACTCCTACCCAGTCCAAAGATCAGGGCTTGATCCATCACCGTTTTTAAGCTAACTGCACCATCTCAGCTCAGAACCTGGCCTCATGCAAATTAGTCTGTCCCTGGCCCAGTGCATCATGGGAACAGGGAAGACCAAACTACCAAGCCAATTCTTTTACTGGAAAGGAAACAAGCTTCCGGGGACCGGTTTCTGGCAGTACAGCCGTCTTTGGCCGAGCTTGCTTGAATCCTGATGGTGCAGTGAGCAAGGGACTCACATCTGAGCATACCCTTCCACGCTTATGGTGGACAAAACGATTCATAAAAGGGGGTGGTGATGGACAGAGTATCTGAATGAAGCAGAACACTCCTACCCAGTCCAAAGATCAGGGCTTGATCCATCACCGCTTTTTAGCTAACTGCACCATCCCAGCTCAGAACCTGGCTACATGCAAAATTAGTCTGTCCCTGGCCCAGTGCATCATGGGAACAGGGCAGACCAAACTACCAAGCCAATTCTTTTACTGGAAAGGAAACAAGCTTCCGGGGACCGGTTTCTGCCATTACAGCCGTCTTCGGCCCGGCTTGCTTGAATCCTGATGGTGCAGTGAGCAAGGGACTCACATCTGACCATACCCTTCCACGCTTATGGTGGACAAAACGATTCAGAAAAGGGGGTGGTGATGGACAGAGTATCTGAATTAAGCAGAACACTCCTACCCAGTCCAAAGATCAGGGCTTCATCCATCACCGTGTTTTAGCTAACTGCACCCTTCCAGCTCAGAACCTGGCTACATGCAAATTAGTCTGTCCCTGGCCCAGTGCATCATGGGAACAGGGCAGACCAAACTACCAAGCCAATTCTTTTACTGGAAAGGAAACAAGCTCCCGGGGACCTGTTTCTGGCATTACAGCCGTCTTCGGCCCGGCTTGCTTGAATCCTGATGGTGCAGTGAGCAAGGGACTCACATCTGAGCATACCCTTCCACGCTTATGGTGGACAAAACGATTCAGAAAAGGGGGTGGTGATGGACAGAGTATCTTAATTAAGCAGAACACTCCTACCCAGTCCGAAGATCAGGGCTTGATCCATCACCGTTTTTTAGCTAACTGCACCATCCCAGCTCAGAACCTGGCTACATGCAAATTAGTCTGTCCCTGGCCCAGTGCATCATGGGAACAGGGCAGACCAAACTACCAAGCCATTTCTTTTACTGGAAAGGAAACAAGCTTCCGGGGACCGGTTTCTGGCATTACAGCCGTCTTCGGCCCGGCTTGCTTGAATCCTGATGGTGCAGTGAGCAAGGGACTCACATCTGAGCATACCCTTCCACGCTTATGGTGGACAAAACGATTCAGAAAAGGGGGTGGTGATGGACAGAGTATCTGAATTAAGCAGAACACTCCTACCCAGTCCAAAGATCAGGGCTTGATCCATCACCGTTTTTTAGCTAACTGCACCATCCCAGCTCAGAACCTGGCTACATGCAAATTAAACTGTCCCTGGCCCAGTGCATCATGGGAACAGGGCAGACCAAACTACCAAGCCAATTCTTCTACTGGAAAGGAAACAAGCTTCCGGGGACCGGTTTCTGGCATTACAGCCGTATTCGGCCCGGCTTGCTTGAATCCTGATGGTGCAGTGAGCAAGGGACTCACATCTGAGCATACCCTTACACGCTTATGGTGGACAAAACGATTCAGAAAAGGGGGTGGTGATGGACAGAGTATCTGAATGAAGCAGAACACTCCTACCCAGTCCAAATATCAGGGCTTGATCCATCACCGTTTTTTAGCTAACTGCACCATCCCAGCTCAGAACCTGGCTACATGCAAAATTAGTCTGTCCCTGGCCCAGTGCATCATGGGAACAGGGCAGACCAAACTACCAAGCCAATTCTTTTACTGGAAAGGAAACAAGCTTCCGGGGACCGGTTTCTGCCATTACAACCGTCTTCGGCCCAGCTTGCTTGAATCCTGATGGTGCAGTGAGCAAGGGACTCACATCTGAGCATACCCTTCCACGCTTATGGTGGACAAAACGATTCAGAAAAGGGGGTGGTGATGGACAGAGTATCTTAACTAAGCAGAACACTCCTACCCAGTCCAAAGATCAGGGCTTGATCCATCACCATTTTTTAGCTAACTGCACCATCCCAGCTCAGAACCTGGCTACATGCAAATTAGTCTGTCCCTGGCCCAGTGCATCATGGGAACAGGGCAGACCAAACTACCAAGCCAATTCTTTTACTGGAAAGGAAACAAGCTTCCGGGGACCGGTTTCTGGCATTACAGCCGTCTTCGGCCCGGCTTGCTTGAATCCTGATGGTGCAGTGAGCAAGGGACTCACATCTCAGCATACCCTTCCACGCTTATGGTGGACAAAACGATTCAGAAAAGGGGGTGGTGATGGACAGAGTATCTGAATTAAGCAGAACACTCCTACCCAGTCCAAAGATCAGGGCTTGATCCATCACCGTTTTTTAGCTAACTGCACCATCCCAGCTCAGAACCTGGCTACATGCAAATGAGTCTGTCCCTGGCCCAGTGCATCATGGGAACAGGGCAGACCAAACTACCAAGCCAATTCTTTTACTGGAAAGGAAACAAGCTTCCGGGGACCGGTTTCTGGCAATACAGCCGTCTTCGGCCCGGCTTGCTTGAATCCTGATGGTGCAGTGAGCAAGGGACTCACATCTGAGCATACCCTTCCACGCTTATGGAGGACAAAACGATTCAGAAAAGGGGGTGGTGATGGACAGAGTATCTGAATTAAGCAGAACACTCCTACCGATTCCAAAGATCAGGGCTTGATCCATCACCGTTTTTTAGCTAACTGCACCATCCCAGCTCAGAACCTGGCTACATGCAAATTAGTCTGTCCCTGGCCCAGTGCATCATGGGAACAGGGCAGACCAAACTACCAAGCCAATTCTTTTACTGGAAAGCAAACAAGCTTCCGGGGACCGGTTTCTGGCATTACAGCCGTCTTCGGCCCGGCTTGCTTGAATCCTGATGGTGCAGTGAGCAAGGGACTCACA
The DNA here is from genome assembly GCF_964263255.1 of Lissotriton vulgaris. Classification (NCBI taxonomy): domain Eukaryota; kingdom Metazoa; phylum Chordata; class Amphibia; order Caudata; family Salamandridae; genus Lissotriton; species Lissotriton vulgaris. The sequence continues at coordinate 663,555 of NW_028251172.1, read as the reverse complement.
TTTGAGCATACCCTTCCACGCTTATGGTGGACAAAACGATTCAGAAAAGGGGGTGGTGATGGACAGAGTATCTAAATTAAGCAGAACACTCCTACCCAGTCCAAAGATCAGGGCTTGATCCATCACCGTTTTTAAGCTAACTGCACCATCTCAGCTCAGAACCTGGCCTCATGCAAATTAGTCTGTCCCTGGCCCAGTGCATCATGGGAACAGGGAAGACCAAACTACCAAGCCAATTCTTTTACTGGAAAGGAAACAAGCTTCCGGGGACCGGTTTCTGGCAGTACAGCCGTCTTTGGCCCGGCTTGCTTGAATCCTGATGGTGCAGTGAGCAAGGGACTCACATCTGAGCATACCCTTCCACGCTTATGGTGGACAAAACGATTCATAAAAGGGGGTGGTGATGGACAGAGTATCTGAATGAAGCAGAACACTCCTACCCAGTCCAAAGATCAGGGCTTGATCCATCACCGCTTTTTAGCTAACTGCACCATCCCAGCTCAGAACCTGGCTACATGCAAAATTAGTCTGTCCCTGGCCCAGTGCATCATGGGAACAGGGCAGACCAAACTACCAAGCCAATTCTTTTACTGGAAAGGAAACAAGCTTCCGGGGACCGGTTTCTGCCATTACAGCCGTCTTCGGCCCGGCTTGCTTGAATCCTGATGGTGCAGTGAGCAAGGGACTCACATCTGACCATACCCTTCCACGCTTATGGTGGACAAAACGATTCAGAAAAGGGGGTGGTGATGGACAGAGTATCTTAATTAAGCAGAACACTCCTACCCAGTCCTAAGATCAGGGCTTGATCCATCACCATTTTTTAGCTAACTGCACCATCCCAGCTCAGAACCTGGCTACATGCAAATTAGTCTGTCCCTGGCCCAGTGCGTCATGGGAACAGGGCAGACCAAACTACCAAGCCAATTCTTTTACTGGAAAGGAAACAAGCTTTCGGGGACCGGTTTCTGGCATTACAGCCGTCTTCGGCCCGGCTTGCTCGAATCCTGATGGTGCAGTGAGCAAGGGACTCACATCTGAGCATACCCTTCCACGCTTATGGTGGACAAAACGATTCAGAAAAGGGGGTGGTGATGGACAGAGTATCTGAATTAAGCAGAACACTCCTACCCAGTCCAAAGATCAGGGCTTGATCCATCACCGCTTTTTAGCTAACTGCACCATCCCAGCTCAGAACCTGGCTACATGCAAATTAGTCTGTCCCTGGACCAGTGCATCATGGGAACAGGGCAGACCAAACTACCAAGCCAATTCTTTTACTGGAAAGGAAGCAAGCTTCCGGGGACCGGTTTCTGCCTTTACAGCCGTCTTCGGCCCGGCTTGCTTGAATCCTGATGGTGCAGTGAGCAAGGGACTCACATCTGAGCATACCCTTCCACGCTTATGGTGGACAAAACGATTCAGAAAAGGGGGTGGTGATGGACAGAGTATCTGAATTAAGCAGAACACTCCTACCCAGTCCAAATATCAGGGCTTGATCCATCACCGTTTTTTTAGCTAACTGCACCATCCCAGCTCAGAACCTGGCTACATGCAAATTAGTCTGTCCCTGGCCCAGTGCATCATGGGAACAGGGCAGACCAAACTACCAAGCCAATTCTTTTACTGGAAAGGAAACAAGCTTCCGGGGACCGGTTTCTGGCATTACAGCCGTCTTCGGCCCGGCTTGCTTGAATCCTGATGGTGCAGTGAGCAAGGGACTCACATCTGAGCATACCCTTCCACGCTTATGGTGGACAAAACGATTCAGAAAAGGGGGTGGTGATGGACAGAGTATCTGAATTAAGCAGAGCACTCCTACCCAGTCCAAAGATCAGGGCTTGATCCATCACCGTTTTTTAGCTAACTGCACCATCCCAGCTCAGAACCTAGCTACATGCAAATTAGTCTGTCCCTGGCCCAGTGCATCATGGGAACAGGGCAGACCAAACTACCAAGCCCATTCTTTTACTGGAAAGGAAACAAGCTTCCGGGGACCGGTTTCTGGCATTACATCCGTCTTCGGCCCGGCTTGCTTGAATCCTGATGGTGCAGTGAGCAAGGGACTCACATCTGAGCATACCCTTCCACGCTTATGGTGAACAAAACGATTCAGAAAAGGGGGTGGTGATGGACAGAGTATCTTAATTAAGCAGAACACTCCTACCCAGTCCAAAGATCAGGGCTTGATCCATCACCATTTTTTTAGCTAACTGCACCATCCCAGCTCAGAACCTGGCTACATGCAAATTAGTCTGTCCCTGGCCCAGTGCATCATGGGATTAGGGCAGACCAAACTACCAAGCCAATTCTTTTACTGGAAAGGAAACAAGCTTCCGGAGACCGGTTCCTGGCATTACAGCCGTCTTCGGCCCGGCTTGCTTGAATTCTGATGGTGCAGTGAGCAAGGGACTCACATCTGAGCATACCCTTCCACGCTTATGGTGGACAAAACGATTCAGAAAAGGGGGTGGTGATGGACAGAGTATCTGAATTAAGCAGAACACTCCTACCCAGTCCAAAGATCAGGGCTTGATCCATCACCGTTTTTTAGCTAACTGCACCATCCCAGCTCAGAACCTGGCTACATGCAAATTAGTCTGTCCCTGGCCCAGTGCATCATGGGAACAGGGCAGACCAAACTACCAAGCCAATTCTTTTACTGGAAAGGAAACAAGCTTCCGGGGACCGGTTTCTGGCAATACAGCCGTCTTCGGCCCGGCTTGCTTGAATCCTGATGGTGCAGTGAGCAAGGGACTCACATCTGAGCATACCCTTCCACGCTTATGGTGGACAAAACGATTCAGAAAAGGGGGTGGTGATGGACAGAGTATCTGAATTAAGCAGAACACTCCTACCCAGTCCAAAGATCAGGGCTTGATCCATCACCGTTTTTTAGCTAACTGCACCATCCCAGCTCAGAACGTGGCTACATGCAAATTAGTCTGTCCCTGGCCCAGTGCATCATGGGAACAGGGCAGACCAAACTACCAAGCCAATTCTTTTACTGGAAAGGAAACAAGCTTCCGGGGACCGGTTTCTGCCATTACAGCCGTCTTCGGCCCGGCTTGCTTGAATCCTGATGGTGCAGTGAGCAAGGGACTCACATCTGAGCATACCCTTCCACGCTTATGGTGGACAAAACGATTCAGAAAAGGGGGTGGTGATGGACAGAGTATCTGAATGAAGCAGAACACTCCTACCCAGTCCAAAGATCAGGGCTTGATCCATCACCGCTTTTTAGCTAACTGCACCATCCCAGCTCAGAACCTGGCTACATGCAAAATTAGTCTGTCCCTGGCCCAGTGCATCATGGGAACAGGGCAGACCAAACTACCAAGCCAATTCTTTTACTGGAAAGGAAACAAGCTTCCGGGGACCGGTTTCTGCCATTACAGCCGTCTTCGGCCCGGCTTGCTTGAATCCTGATGGTGCAGTGAGCAAGGGACTCACATCTGAGCATACCCTTCCACGCTTATGGTGGACAAAACGATTCAGAAAAGGGGGTGGTGATGGACAGAGTATCTTAATTAAGCAGAACACTCCTACCCAGTCCTAAGATCAGGGCTTGATCCATCACCGTTTTTTAGCTAACTGCACCATCCCAGCTCAGAACCTGGCTACATGCAAATTAGTCTGTCCCTGGCCCAGTGCATCATGGGAACAGGGCAGACTAAACTACCAAGCCAATTCTTTTACTGGAAAGGAAACAAGCTTTCGGGGACCGGTTTCTGGCATTACAGCCGTTTTCGGCCCGGCTTGCTCGAATCCTGATGGTGCAGTGAGCAAGGGACTCACATCTGAGCATACCCTTCCACGCTTATGGTGGACAAAACGATTCAGAAAAGGGGGTGGTGATGGACAGAGTATCTGAATTAAGCAGAACACTCCTACCCAGTCCAAAGATCAGGGCTTGATCCATCACCGCTTTTTAGCTAACTGCACCATCCCAGCTCAGAACCTGGCTACATGCAAATTAGTCTGTCCCTGGACCAGTGCATCATGGGAACAGGGCAGACCAAACTACCAAGCCAATTCTTTTACTGGAAAGGAAGCAAGCTTCCGGGGACCGGTTTCTGCCTTTACAGCCGTCTTCGGCCCGGCTTGCTTGAATCCTGATGGTGCAGTGAGCAAGGGACTCACATCTGAGCATACCCTTCCACGCTTATGGTGGACAAAACGATTCAGAAAAGGGGGTGGTGATGGACAGAGTATCTGAATTAAGCAGAACACTCCTACCCAGTCCAAATATCAGGGCTTGATCCATCACCGTTTCTTTTAGCTAACTGCACCATCCCAGCTCAGAACCTGGCTACATGCAAATTAGTCTGTCCCTGGCCCAGTGCATCATGGGAACAGGGCAGACCAAACTACCAAGCCAATTCTTTTACTGGAAAGGAAACAAGCTTCCGGGGACCGGTTTCTGGCATTACAGCCGTCTTCGGCCCGGCTTGCTTGAATCCTGATGGTGCAGTGAGCAAGGGACTCACATCTGAGCATACCCTTCCACGCTTATGGTGGACAAAACGATTCAGAAAAGGGGGTGGTGATGGACAGAGTATCTGAATTAAGCAGAGCACTCCTACCCAGTCCAAAGATCAGGGCTTGATCCATCACCGTTTTTTAGCTAACTGCACCATCCCAGCTCAGAACCTGGCTACATGCAAATTAGTCTGTCCCTGGCCCAGTGCATCATGGGAACAGGGCAGACCAAACTACCAAGCCCATTCTTTTACTGGAAAGGAAACAAGCTTCCGGGGACCGGTTTCTGGCATTACATCCGTCTTCGGCCCGGCTTGCTTGAATCCTGATGGTGCAGTGAGCAAGGGACTCACATCTGAGCATACCCTTCCACGCTTATGGTGAACAAAACGATTCAGAAAAGGGGGTGGTGATGGACAGAGTATCTTAATTAAGCAGAACACTCCTACCCAGTCCAAAGATCAGGGCTTGATCCATCACCATTTTTTTAGCTAACTGCACCATCCCAGCTCAGAACCTGGCTACATGCAAATTAGTCTGTCCCTGGCCCAGTGCATCATGGGAACAGGGCAGACCAAACTACCAAGCCAATTCTTTTACTGGAAAGGAAACAAGCTTCCGGGGACCGGTTCCTGGCATTACAGCCGTCTTCGGCCCGGCTTGCTTGAATCCTGATGGTGCAGTGAGCAAGGGACTCACATCTGAGCATACCCTTCCACGCTTATGGTGGACAAAACGATTCAAAAAAGGGGGTGGTGATGGACAGAGTATCTGAATTAAGCAGAACACTCCTACCCAGTCCAAAGATCAGGGCTTGATCCATCACCGTTTTTTAGCTAACTGCACCATCCCAGCTCAGAACCTGGCTACATGCAAATTAGTCTGTCCCTGGCCCAGTGCATCATGGGAACAGGGCAGACCAAACTACCAAGCCAATTCTTTTACTGGAAAGGAAACAAGCTTCCGGGGACCGGTTTCTGGCAATACAGCCGTCTTCGGCCCGGCTTGCTTGAATCCTGATGGTGCAGTGAGCAAGGGACTCACATCTGAGCATACCCTTCCACGCTTATGGTGGACAAAACGATTCAGAAAAGGGGGTGGTGATGGACAGAGTATCCGAATTAAGCAGAACACTCCTACCCAGTCCAAAGAACAGGGCTTGATCCATCACCGTTTTTTAGCTAACTGCACCATCCCAGCTCAGAACCTGGCTACATGCAAATTAGTCTGTCCCTGGCCCAGTGCATCATGGGAACAGGGCAGACCAAACTACCAAGCCAATTCTTTTACTGGAAAGGAAACAAGCTTCCGGGGACCGGTTTCTGGCATTACAGCCGTCTTCGGCCCGGCTTGCTTGAATCCTGATGGTGCAGTGAGCAAGGGATTCACATTTGAGCATACCCTTCCACGCTTATGGTGGACAAAACAATTCAGAAAAGGGGGTGGTGATGGACAGAGTATCTGAATTAAGCAGAACACTCCTACCCAGTCCAAAGATCAGGGCTTGATCCATCACCGTTTTTTAGCTAACTGCACCATCCCAGCTCAGAACCTGGCCTCATGCAAATTAGTCTGTCCCTGGCCCAGTGCATCATGGGAACAGGGCAGACCAAACTACCAAGCCAATTCTTTTACTGGAAAGGAAACAAGCTTCCGGGGACCGGTTTCTGGCATTACAGCCGTTTTCGGCCCGGCTTGCTTGAATCCTGATGGTGCAGTGAGCAAGGGACTCACATCTGAGCATACCCTTCCACGCTTATGGTGGACAAAACGATTCATAAAAGGGGGTGGTGATGGACAGAGTATCTGAATGAAGCAGAACACTCCTACCCAGTCCAAAGATCAGGGCTTGGTCCATCACCGTTTTTTAGCTAACTGCACCATCCCAGCTCAGAACCTGGCTACATGCAAAATTAGTCTGTCCCTGGCCCAGTGCATCATGGGAACAGGGCAGACCAAACTACCAAGCCAATTCTTTTACTGGAAAGGAAACAAGCTTCCGGGGACCGGTTTCTGCCATTACAGCCGTCTTCGGCCCGGCTTGCTTGAATCCTGATGGTGTAGTGAGCAAGGGACTCACATCTGAGCATACCCTTCCACGCTTATGGTGGACAAAACGATTCAGAAAAGGGGGTGGTGATGGACAGAGTATCTGAATTAAGCAGAACACTCCTACCCAGTCCAAAGATCAGGGCTTGATCCATCACCGTTTTTTAGCTAACTGCACCATCCCAGCTCAGAACCTGGCTACATGCAAATTAAACTGTCCCTGGCCCAGTGCATCATGGGAACAGGGCAGACCAAACTACCAAGCCAATTCTTCTACTGGAAAGGAAACAAGCTTCCGGGGACCGGTTTCTGGCATTACAGCCGTCTTCGGCCCGGCTTGCTTGAATCCTGATGGTGCAGTGAGCAAGGGACTCACATCTGAGCATACCCTTACACGCTTATGGTGGACAAAACGATTCAGAAAAGGGGGTGGTGATGGACAGAGTATCTGAATGAAGCAGAACACTCCTACCCAGTCCAAATATCAGGGCTTGATCCATCACCGTTTTTTAGCTAACTGCACCATCCCAGCTCAGAACCTGGCTACATGCAAAATTAGCCTGTCCCTGGCCCAGTGCATCATGGGAACAGGGCAGACCAAACTACCAAGCCAATTCTTTTACTGGAAAGGAAACAAGCTTCCGGGGACCGGTTTCTGCCATTACAACCGTCTTCGGCCCAGCTTGCTTGAATCCTGATGGTGCAGTGAGCAAGGGACTCACATCTGAGCATACCCTTCCACGCTTATGGTGGACAAAACGATTCAGAAAAGGGGGTGGTGATGGACAGAGTATCTTAATTAAGCAGAACACTCCTACCCAGTCCAAAGATCAGGGCTTGATCCATCACCGTTTTTTAGCTAACTGCACCATCCCAGCTCAGAACCTGGCTACATGCAAATTAGTCTGTCCCTGGCCCAGTGCATCATGGGAACAGGGCAGACCAAACTACCAAGCCAATTCTTTTACTGGATAGGAAACAAGCTTCCGGGGACCGGTTTCTGCCTTTACAGCCGTCTTCGGCCCGGCATGCTTGAATCCTGATGGTGCAGTGAGCAAGGGACTCACATCTGACCATACCCTTCCACGCTTATGGTGGACAAAACGATGTAGAAAAGGGGGTGGTGATGGACAGAGTATCTTAATTAAGCAGAACACTCCTACCCAGTCCAAAGATCAGGGCTTGATCCATCACCGTTTTTTAGCTAACTGCACCATCCCAGCTCAGAACCTGGCTACATGCAAATTAGTCTGTCCCTGGCCCAGTGCATCATGGGAACAGGGCAGACCAAACTACCAAGCCAATTCTTTTAGTGGAAAGGAAACAAGCTCCCGGGGACCGGTTTCTGGCATTACAGCCGTCTTCGGCCCGGCTTGCTTGAATCCTGATGGTGCAGTGAGCAAGGGACTCACATCTGAGCATACCCTTCCACGCTTATGGTGGACAAAATGATTCAGAAAAGGGGGTGGTGATGCACAGAGTATCTGAATTAAGCAGAACACTCCTACCCAGTCCAAAGATCAGGGCTTGATCCATCACCATTTTTTAGCTAACTGCACCATCCCAGCTCAGAACCTAGCTACATGCAAATTAGTCTGTCCCTGGCCCAGTGCATCATGGGAACAGGGCAGACCAAACTACCAAGCCAATTCTTTTACTGGAAAGGAAACAAGCTTCCGGGGACCGGTTTCTGGCATTACAGCCGTCTTCGGCCCGGCTTGCTTGAATCCTGATGGTGCAGTGAGCAAGGGACTCACATCTCAGCATACCCTTCCACGCTTATGGTGGACAAAACGATTCAGAAAAGGGGGTGGTGATGGACAGAGTATCTGAATTAAGCAGAACACTCCTACCCAGTCCAAAGATCAGGGCTTGATCCATCACCGTTTTTTAGCTAACTGCACCATCCCAGCTCAGAACCTGGCTACATGCAAATGAGTCTGTCCCTGGCCCAGTGCATCATGGGAACAGGGCAGACCAAACTACCAAGCCAATTCTTTTACTGGAAAGGAAACAAGCTTCCGGGGACCGGTTTCTGGCAATACAGCCGTCTTCGGCCCGGCTTGCTTGAATCCTGATGGTGCAGTGAGCAAGGGACTCACATCTGAGCATACCCTTCCACGCTTATGGAGGACAAAACGATTCAGAAAAGGGGGTGGTGATGGACAGAGTATCTGAATTAAGCAGAACACTCCTACCGATTCCAAAGATCAGGGCTTGATCCATCACCGTTTTTTAGCTAACTGCACCATCCCAGCTCAGAACCTGGCTACATGCAAATTAGTCTGTCCCTGGCCCAGTGCATCATGGGAACAGGGCAGACCAAACTACCAAGCCAATTCTTTTACTGGAAAGGAAACAAGCTTCCGGGGACCGGTTTCTGGCATTACAGCCGTCTTCGGCCCGGCTTGCTTGAATCCTGATGGTGCAGTGAGCAAGGGACTCACATTTGAGCATACCCTTCCACGCTTATGGTGGACAAAACGATTCAGAAAAGGGGGTGGTGATGGACAGAGTATCTAAATTAAGCAGAACACTCCTACCCAGTCCAAAGATCAGGGCTTGATCCATCACCGTTTTTAAGCTAACTGCACCATCTCAGCTCAGAACCTGGCCTCATGCAAATTAGTCTGTCCCTGGCCCAGTGCATCATGGGAACAGGGAAGACCAAACTACCAAGCCAATTCTTTTACTGGAAAGGAAACAAGCTTCCGGGGACCGGTTTCTGGCATTACAGCCGTCTTTGGCCCGGCTTGCTTGAATCCTGATGGTGCAATGAGCAAGGGACTCACATCTGAGCATACCCTTCCACGCTTATGGTGGACAAAACGATTCATAAAAGGGGGTGGTGATGGACAGAGTATCTGAATGAAGCAGAACACTCCTACCCAGTCCAAAGATCAGGGCTTGATCCATCACCGCTTTTTAGCTAACTGCACCATCCCAGCTCAGAACCTGGCTACATGCAAAATTAGTCTGTCCCTGGCCCAGTGCATCATGGGAACAGGGCAGACCAAACTACCAAGCCAATTCTTTTACTGGAAAGGAAACAAGCTTCCGGGGACCGGTTTCTGCCATTACAGCCGTCTTCGGCCCGGCTTGCTTGAATCCTGATGGTGCAGTGAGCAAGGGACTCACATCTGACCATACCCTTCCACGCTTATGGTGGACAAAACGATTCAGAAAAGGGGGTGGTGATGGACAGAGTATCTTAATTAAGCAGAACACTCCTACCCAGTCCTAAGATCAGGGCTTGATCCATCACCGTTTTTTAGCTAACTGCACCATCCCAGCTCAGAACCTGGCTACATGCAAATTAGTCTGTCCCTGGCCCAGTGCATCATGGGAACAGGGCAGACCAAACTACCAAGCCAATTCTTTTACTGGAAAGGAAACAAGCTTTCGGGGACCGGTTTCTGGCATTACAGCCGTCTTCGGCCCGGCTTGCTCGAATCCTGATGGTGCAGTGAGCAAGGGACTCACATCTGAGCATACCCTTCCACGCTTATGGTGGACAAAACGATTCAGAAAAGGGGGTGGTGATGGACAGAGTATCTGAATTAAGCAGAACACTCCTACCCAGTCCAAAGATCAGGGCTTGATCCATCACCGCTTTTTAGCTAACTGCACCATCCCAGCTCAGAACCTGGCTACATGCAAATTAGTCTGTCCCTGGACCAGTGCATCATGGGAACAGGGCAGACCAAACTACCAAGCCAATTCTTTTACTGGAAAGGAAGCAAGCTTCCGGGGACCGGTTTCTGCCTTTACAGCCGTCTTCGGCCCGGCTTGCTTGAATCCTGATGGTGCAGTGAGCAAGGGACTCACATCTGAGCATACCCTTCCACGCTTATGGTGGACAAAACGATTCAGAAAAGGGGGTGGTGATGGACAGAGTATCTGAATTAAGCAGAGCACTCCTACCCAGTCCAAAGATCAGGGCTTGATCCATCACCGTTTTTTAGCTAACTGCACCATCCCAGCTCAGAACCTGGCTACATGCAAATTAGTCTGGCCCTGGCCCAGTGCATCATGGGAACAGGGCAGACCAAACTACCAAGCCCATTCTTTTACTGGAAAGGAAACAAGCTTCCGGGGACCGGTTTCTGGCATTACATCCGTCTTCGGCCCGGCTTGCTTGAATCCTGATGGTGCAGTGAGCAAGGGACTCACATCTGAGCATACCCTTCCACGCTTATGGTGAACAAAACGATTCAGAAAAGGGGGTGGTGATGGACAGAGTATCTTAATTAAGCAGAACACTCATACCCAGTCCAAAGATCAGGGCTTGATCCATCACCATTTTTTTAGCTAACTGCACCATCCCAGCTCAGAACCTGGCTACATGCAAATTAGTCTGTCCCTGGCCCAGTGCATCATGGGAACAGGGCAGACCAAACTACCAAGCCAATTCTTTTACTGGAAAGGAAACAAGCTTCCGGGGACCGGTTCCTGGCATTACAGCCGTCTTTGGCCCGGCTTGCTTGAATTCTGATGGTGCAGTGAGCAAGGGACTCACATCTGAGCATACCCTTCCACGCTTATGGTGGACAAAACGATTCAGAAAAGGGGGTGGTGATGGACAGAGTATCTGAATTAAGCAGAACACTCCTACCCAGTCCAAAGATCAGGGCTTGATCCATCACCGTTTTTTAGCTAACTGCACCATCCCAGCTCAGAACCTGGCTACATGCAAATTAGTCTGTCCCTGGCCCAGTGCATCATGGGAACAGGGCAGACCAAACTACCAAGCCAATTCTTTTACTGGAAAGGAAACAAGCTTCCGGGGACCGGTTTCTGGCAATACAGCCGTCTTCGGCCCGGCTTGCTTGAATCCTGATGGTGCAGTGAGCAAGGGACTCACATCTGAGCATACCCTTCCACGCTTATGGTGGACAAAACGATTCAGAAAAGGGGGTGGTGATGGACAGAGTATCTGAATTAAGCAGAACACTCCTACCCAGTCCAAAGATCAGGGCTTGATCCATCACCGTTTTTTAGCTAACTGCACCATCCCAGCTCAGAACCTGGCTACATGCAAATTAGTCTGTCCCTGGCCCAGTGCATCATGGGAACAGGGCAGACCAAACTACCAAGCCAATTCTTTTACTGGAAAGGAAACAAGCTTCCGGGGACCGGTTTCTGCCATTACAGCCGTCTTCGGCCCGGCTTGCTTGAATCCTGATGGTGCAGTGAGCAAGGGACTCACATCTGAGCATACCCTTCCACGCTTATGGTGGACAAAACGATTCAGAAAAGGGGGTGGTGATGGACAGAGTATCTGAATTAAGCAGAGCACTCCTACCCAGTCCAAAGATCAGGGCTTGATCCATCACCGTTTTTTAGCTAACTGCACCATCCCAGCTCAGAACCTGGCTACATGCAAATTAGTCTGTCCCTGGCCCAGTGCATCATGGGAACAGGGCAGACCAAACTACCAAGCCCATTCTTTTACTGGAAAGGAAACAAGCTTCGGGGGACCGGTTTCTGGCATTACATCCGTCTTCGGCCCGGCTTGCTTGAATCCTGATGGTGCAGTGAGCAAGGGACTCACATCTGAGCATACCCTTCCACGCTTATGGTGAACAAAACGATTCAGAAAAGGGGGTGGTGATGGACAGAGTATCTTAATTAAGCAGAACACTCCTACCCAGTCCAAAGATCAGGGCTTGATCCATCACCATTGTTTTAGCTAACTGCACCATCCCAGCTCAGAACCTGGCTACATGCAAATTAGTCTGTCCCTGGCCCAGTGCATCATGGGAACAGGGCAGACCAAACTACCAAGCCAATTCTTTTACTGGAAAGGAAACAAGCTTCCGGGGACCGGTTCCTTGCATTACAGCCGTCTTCGGCCCGGCTTGCTTGAATCCTGATGGTTCAGTGAGCAAGGGACTCACATCTGAGCATACCCTTCCACGCTTATGGTGGACAAAACGATTCAAAAAAGGGGGTGGTGATGGACAGAGTATCTGAATTAAGCAGAACACTCCTACCCAGTCCAAAGATCAGGGCTTGATCCATCACCGTTTTTTAGCTAACTGCACCATCCCAGCTCAGAACCTGGCTACATGCAAATTAGTCTGTCCCTGGCCCAGTGCATCATGGGAACAGGGCAGACCAAACTACCAAGCCAATTCTTTTACTGGAAAGGAAACAAGCTTCCGGGGACCGGTTTCTGGCAATACAGCCGTCTTCGGCCCGGCTTGCTTGAATCCTGATGGTGCAGTGAGCAAGGGACTCACATCTGAGCATACCCTTCCACGCTTATGGTGGACAAAACGATTCAGAAAAGGGGGTGGTGATGGACAGAGTATCTGAATTAAGCAGAACACTCCTACCCAGTCCAAAGATCAGGGCTTGATCCATCACCGTTTTTTAGCTAACTGCACCATCCCAGCTCAGAACCTGGCTACATGCAAATTAGTCTGTCCCTGGCCCAGTGCATCATGGGAACAGGGCAGACCAAACTACCAAGCCAATTCTTTTACTGGAAAGGAAACAAGCTTCCGGGGACCGGTTTCTGGCATTACAGCCGTCTTCGGCCCGGCTTGCTTGAATCCTGATGGTGCAGTGAGCAAGGGATTCACATTTGAGCATACCCTTCCACGCTTATGGTGGACAAAACAATTCAGAAAAGGGGGTGGTGATGGACAGAGTATCTGAATTAAGCAGAACACTCCTACCCAGTCCAAAGATCAGGGCTTGATCCATCACCGTTTTTTAGCTAACTGCACCATCCCAGCTCAGAACCTGGCCTCATGCAAATTAGTCTGTCCCTGGCCCAGTGCATCATGGGAACAGGGCAGACCAAACTACCAAGCCAATTCTTTTACTGGAAATGAAACAAGCTTCCGGGGACCGGTTTCTGGCATTACAGCCGTTTTCGGCCCGGCTTGCTTGAATCCTGATGGTGCAGTGAGCAAGGGACTCACATCTGAGCATACCCTTCCACGCTTATGGTGGACAAAACGATTCATAAAAGGGGGTGGTGATGGACAGAGTATCTGAATGAAGCAGAACACTCCTACCCAGTCCAAAGATCAGGGCTTGGTCCATCACCGTTTTTTAGCTAACTGCACCATCCCAGCTCAGAACCTGGCTACATGCAAAATTAGTCTGTCCCTGGCCCAGTGCATCATGGGAACAGGGCAGACCAAACTACCAAGCCAATTCTTTTACTGGAAAGGAAACAAGCTTCCGGGGACCGGTTTCTGCCATTACAGCCGTCTTCGGCCCGGCTTGCTTGAATCCTGATGGTGCAGTGAGCAAGGGACTCACATCTGAGCATACCCTTCCACGCTTATGGTGGACAAAACGATTCAGAAAAGGGGGTGGTGATGGACAGAGTATCTGAATTAAGCAGAACACTCCTACCCAGTCCAAAGATCAGGGCTTGATCCATCACCGTTTTTTAGCTAACTGCACCATCCCAGCTCAGAACCTGGCTACATGCAAATTAAACTGTCCCTGGCCCAGTGCATCATGGGAACAGGGCAGACCAAACTACCAAGCCAATTCTTCTACTGGAAAGGAAACAAGCTTCCGGGGACCGGTTTCTGGCATTACAGCCGTCTTCGGCCCGGCTTGCTTGAATCCTGATGGTGCAGTGAGCAAGGGACTCACATCTCAGCATACCCTTCCACGCTTATGGTGGACAAAACGATTCAGAAAAGGGGGTGGTGATGGACAGAGTATCTGACTTAAGCAGAACACTCCTACCCAGTCCAAAGATCAGGGCTTGATCCATCACCGTTTTTTAGCTAACTGCACCATCCCAGCTCAGAACCTGGCTACATGCAAATTAGTCTGTCCCTGGCCCAGTGCATCATGGGAACAGGGCAGACCAAACTACCAAGCCAATTCTTTTACTGGAAAGGAAACAAGCTTCCGGGGACCGGTTTCTGGCAATACAGCCGTCTTCGGCCCGGCTTGCTTGAATCCTGATGGTGCAGTGAGCAAGGGACTCACATCTGAGCATACCCTTCCACGCTTATGGTGGACAAAACGATTCAGAAAAGGGGGTGGTGATGGACAGAGTATCTGAATTAAGCAGAACACTCCTACCCAGTCCAAAGATCAGGGCTTGATCCATCACCGTTTTTTAGCTAACTGCACCATCCCAGCTCAGAACCTGGCTACATGCAAATTAGTCTGTCCCTGGCCCAGTGCATCATGGGAACAGGGCAGACCAAACTACCAAGCCAATTCTTTTACTGGAAAGGAAACAAGCTTCCGGGGACCGGTTTCTGGCATTACAGCCGTCTTCGGCCCGGCTTGCTTGAATCCTGATGGTGCAGTGAGCAAGGGATTCACATTTGAGCATACCCTTCCACGCTTATGGTGGACAAAACAATTCAGAAAAGGGGGTGGTGATGGACAGAGTATCTGAATTAAGCAGAACACTCCTACCCAGTCCAAAGATCAGGGCTTGATCCATCACCGTTTTTTAGCTAACTGCACCATCCCAGCTCAGAACCTGGCCTCATGCAAATTAGTCTGTCCCTGGCCCAGTGCATCATGGGAACAGGGCAGACCAAACTACCAAGCCAATTCTTTTACTGGAAAGGAAACAAGCTTCCGGGGACCGGTTTCTGGCATTACAGCCGTTTTCGGCCCGGCTTGCTTGAATCCTGATGGTGCAGTGAGCAAGGGACTCACATCTGAGGGTTGTATGATTAAATAACTACTTCCTGAACCACGACTGCCTGAACCACGACCTCCTAAACCACTAAAGTTTAAACAACGATCTTTTCTTTACAACGACTTTTTTTTCAACGACTTCCTGTACAACAAAATTCCTTTAATTAGTCTTTATTTGTGGGGGGAAAACCCCCCACACCCCCCCCAATAATCCCTTATTTGCGTGTTTATATGTTAAAGCGTTTTTTCTTCAAATTGAATACAAATGTTAAACATCTCTTTTTTAAAATATTACTCTTATAATTAATTAAGTATTTTAAAAATCATTTATTCAAACAAATGACCTACCTTTTAATATAAGAGAATTCCATGCTTGCTTTTCTTTGATGCCATTTCAAATGTCAGCCATAGAGTTGTTACTCGCCTCGAGAAGAGAAAGGCTTTACCACAGTGAAATGCTAACCAACAGTGCCATCTACTGGCTTTAAAAGGTAAATTCATTCTGAACATTTTAAATGTTTTAAGTCGTGTTTCCGCACAGTCGTGGTTCTGGACTTCGTGGCATGTGATTCTTCGTTGTTCAGACTTCGTTGTTCAGGTAAGTCGTTTTTCGATTTTCGTTGTTTGGGATGTTTCCCACATCTGAGCATACCCTTCCACGCTTATGGTGGACAAAACGATTCATAAAAGGGGGTGGTGATGGACAGAGTATCTGAATGAAGCAGAACACTCCTACCCAGTCCAAAGATCAGGGCTTGGTCCATCACCGTTTTTTAGCTAACTGCACCATCCCAGCTCAGAACCTGGCTACATGCAAAATTAGTCTGTCCCTGGCCCAGTGCATCATGGGAACAGGGCAGACCAAACTACCAAGCCAATTCTTTTACTGGAAAGGAAACAAGCTTCCGGGGACCGGTTTCTGCCATTACAGCCGTCTTCGGCCCGGCTTGCTTGAATCCTGATGGTGCAGTGAGCAAGGGACTCACATCTGAGCATACCCTTCCACGCTTATGGTGGACAAAACGATTCAGAAAAGGGGGTGGTGATGGACAGAGTATCTGAATTAAGCAGAACACTCCTACCCAGTCTAAAGATCAGGGCTTGATCCATCACCGTTTTTTAGCTAACTGCACCATCCCAGCTCAGAACCTGGCTACATGCAAATTAAACTGTCCCTGGCCCAGTGCATCATGGGAACAGGGCAGACCAAACTACCAAGCCAATTCTTCTACTGGAAAGGAAACAAGCTTCCGGGGACCGGTTTCTGGCATTACAGCCGTCTTCGGCCCGGCTTGCTTGAATCCTGATGGTGCAGTGAGCAAGGGACTCACATCTGAGCATACCCTTACACGCTTATGGTGGACAAAACGATTCAGAAAAGGGGGTGGTGATGGACAGAGTATCTGAATGAAGCAGAACACTCCTACCCAGTCCAAATATCAGGGCTTGATCCATCACCGTTTTTTAGCTAACTGCACCATCCCAGCTCAGAACCTGGCTACATGCAAAATTAGTCTGTCCCTGGCCCAGTGCATCATGGGAACAGGGCAGACCAAACTACCAAGCCAATTCTTTTACTGGAAAGGAAACAAGCTTTCGGGGACCGGTTTCTGCCATTACAACCGTCTTCGGCCCAGCTTGCTTGAATCCTGATGGTGCAGTGAGCAAGGGACTCACATCTGAGCATACCCTTCCACGCTTATGGTGGACAAAACGATTCAGAAAAGGGGGTGGTGATGGACAGAGTATCTTAATTAAGCAGAACACTCCTACCCAGTCCAAAGATCAGGGCTTGATCCATCACCGTTTTTTAGCTAACTGCACCATCCCAGCTCAGAACCTGGCTACATGCAAATTAGTCTGTCCCTGGCCCAGTGCATCATGGGAACAGGGCAGACCAAACTACCAAGCCAATTCCTTTACTGGATAGGAAACAAGCTTCCGGGGACCGGTTTCTGCCTTTACAGCCGTCTTCGGCCCGGCATGCTTGAATCCTGATGGTGCAGTGAGCAAGGGACTCACATCTGAGCATACCCTTCCACGCTTATGGTGGACAAAACGATGTAGAAAAGGGGGTGGTGATGGACAGAGTATCTTAATTAAGCAGAACACTCCTACCCAGTCCAAAGATCAGGGCTTGATCCATCACCGTTTTTTAGCTAACTGCACCATCCCAGCTCAGAACCTGGCTACATGCAAATTAGTCTGTCCCTGGCCCAGTGCATCATGGGAACAGGGCAGACCAAACTACCAAGCCAATTCTTTTAGTGGAAAGGAAACAAGCTCCCGGGGACCGGTTTCTGGCATTACAGCCGTCTTCGGCCCGGCTTGCTTGAATCCTGATGGTGCAGTGAGCAAGGGACTCACATCTGAGCATACCCTTCCACGCTTATGGTGGACAAAATGATTCAGAAAAGGGGGTGGTGATGCACAGAGTATCTGAATTAAGCAGAACACTCCTACCCAGTCCAAAGATCAGGGCTTGATCCATCACCATTTTTTAGCTAACTGCACCATCCCAGCTCAGAACCTAGCTACATGCAAATTAGTCTGTCCCTGGCCCAGTGCATCATGGGAACAGGGCAGACCAAACTACCAAGCCAATTCTTTTACTGGAAAGGAAACAATCTTCCGGGGACCGGTTTCTGGCATTACAGCCGTCTTCGGCCCGGCTTGCTTGAATCCTGATGGTGCAGTGAGCAAGGGACTCACATCTCAGCATACCCTTCCACGCTTATGGTGGACAAAACGATTCAGAAAAGGGGGTGGTGATGGACAGAGTATCTGAATTAAGCAGAACACTCCTACCCAGTCCAAAGATCAGGGCTTGATCCATCACCGTTTTTTAGCTAACTGCACCATCCCAGCTCAGAACCTGGCTACATGCAAATGAGTCTGTCCCTGGCCCAGTGCATCATGGGAACAGGGCAGACCAAACTACCAAGCCAATTCTTTTACTGGAAAGGAAACAAGCTTCCGGGGACCGGTTTCTGGCAATACAGCCGTCTTCGGCCCGGCTTGCTTGAATCCTGATGGTGCAGTGAGCAAGGGACTCACATCTGAGCATACCCTTCCACGCTTATGGAGGACAAAACGATTCAGAAAAGGGGGTGGTGATGGACAGAGTATCTGAATTAAGCAGAACACTCCTACCGATTCCAAAGATCAGCGCTTGATCCATCACCGTTTTTTAGCTAACTGCACCATCCCAGCTCAGAACCTGGCTACATGCAAATTAGTCTGTCCCTGGCCCAGTGCATCATGGGAACAGGGCAGACCAAACTACCAAGCCAATTCTTTTACTGGAAAGGAAACAAGCTTCCGGGGACCGGTTTCTGGCATTACAGCCGTCTTCGGCCCGGCTTGCTTGAATCCTGATGGTGCAGTGAGCAAGGGACTCACATTTGAGCATACCCTTCCACGCTTATGGTGGACAAAACGATTCAGAAAAGGGGGTGGTGATGGACAGAGTATCTAAATTAAGCAGAACACTCCTACCCAGTCCAAAGATCAGGGCTTGATCCATCACCGTTTTTAAGCTAACTGCACCATCTCAGCTCAGAACCTGGCCTCATGCAAATTAGTCTGTCCCTGGCCCAGTGCATCATGGGAACAGGGAAGACCAAACTACCAAGCCAATTCTTTTACTGGAAAGGAAACAAGCTTCCGGGGACCGGTTTCTGGCATTACAGCCGTCTTTGGCCCGGCTTGCTTGAATCCTGATGGTGCAGTGAGCAAGGGACTCACATCTGAGCATACCCTTCCACGCTTATGGTGGACAAAACGATTCATAAAAGGGGGTGGTGATGGACAGAGTATCTGAATGAAGCAGAACACTCCTACCCAGTCCAAAGATCAGGGCTTGATCCATCACCGCTTTGTAGCTAACTGCACCATCCCAGCTCAGAACCTGGCTACATGCAAAATTAGTCTGTCCCTGGCCCAGTGCATCATGGGATCAGGGCAGACCAAACTACCAAGCCAATTCTTTTACTGGAAAGGAAACAAGCTTCCGGGGACCGGTTTCTGGCATTACAGCCGTCTTCGGCCCGGCTTGCTCGAATCCTGATGGTGCAGTGAGCAAGGGACTCACATCTGAGCATACCCTTCCACGCTTATGGTGGACAAAACGATTCAGAAAAGGGGGTGGTGATGGACAGAGTATCTGAATTAAGCAGAACACTCCTACCCAGTCCAAAGATCAGGGCTTGATCCATCACCGCTTTTTAGCTAACTGCACCATCCCAGCTCAGAACCTGGCTACATGCAAATTAGTCTGTCCCTGGACCAGTGCATCATGGGAACAGGGCAGACCAAACTACCAAGCCAATTCTTTTACTGGAAAGGAAGCAAGCTTCCGGGGACCGGTTTCTGCCTTTACAGCCGTCTTCGGCCCGGCTTGCTTGAATCCTGATGGTGCAGTGAGCAAGGGACTCACATCTGAGCATACCCTTCCACGCTTATGGTGGACAAAACGATTCAGAAAAGGGGGTGGTGATGGACAGAGTATCTGAATTAAGCAGAGCACTCCTACCCAGTCCAAAGATCAGGGCTTGATCCATCACCGTTTTTTAGCTAACTGCACCATCCCAGCTCAGAACCTGGCTACATGCAAAATTAGTCTGTCCCTGGCCCAGTGCATCATGGGAACAGGGCAGACCAAACTACCAAGCCAATTCTTTTACTGGAAAGGAAACAAGCTTTCGGGGACCGGTTTCTGCCATTACAACCGTCTTCGGCCCAGCTTGCTTGAATCCTGATGGTGCAGTGAGCAAGGGACTCACATCTGAGCATACCCTTCCACGCTTATGGTGGACAAAACGATTCAGAAAAGGGGGTGGTGATGGACAGAGTATCTTAATTAAGCAGAACACTCCTACCCAGTCCAAAGATCAGGGCTTGATCCATCACCGTTTTTTAGCTAACTGCACCATCCCAGCTCAGAACCTGGCTACATGCAAATTAGTCTGTCCCTGGCCCAGTGCATCATGGGAACAGGGCAGACCAAACTACCAAGCCAATTCTTTTACTGGATAGGAAACAAGCTTCCGGGGACCGGTTTCTGCCTTTACAGCCGTCTTCGGCCCGGCATGCTTGAATCCTGATGGTGCAGTGAGCAAGGGACTCACATCTGAGCATACCCTTCCACGCTTATGGTGGACAAAACGATGTAGAAAAGGGGGTGGTGATGGACAGAGTATCTTAATTAAGCAGAACACTCCTACCCAGTCCAAAGATCAGGGCTTGATCCATCACCGTTTTTTAGCTAACTGCACCATCCCAGCTCAGAACCTGGCTACATGCAAATTAGTCTGTCCCTGGCCCAGTGCATCATGGGAACAGGGCAGACCAAACTACCAAGCCAATTCTTTTAGTGGAAAGGAAACAAGCTCCCGGGGACCGGTTTCTGGCATTACAGCCGTCTTCGGCCCGGCTTGCTTGAATCCTGATGGTGCAGTGAGCAAGGGACTCACATCTGAGCATACCCTTCCACGCTTATGGTGGACAAAATGATTCAGAAAAGGGGGTGGTGATGCACAGAGTATCTGAATTAAGCAGAACACTCCTACCCAGTCCAAAGATCAGGGCTTGATCCATCACCATTTTTTAGCTAACTGCACCATCCCAGCTCAGAACCTAGCTACATGCAAATTAGTCTGTCCCTGGCCCAGTGCATCATGGGAACAGGGCAGACCAAACTACCAAGCCAATTCTTTTACTGGAAAGGAAACAAGCTTCCGGGGACCGGTTTCTGGCATTACAGCCGTCTTCGGCCCGGCTTGCTTGAATCCTGATGGTGCAGTGAGCAAGGGACTCACATCTCAGCATACCCTTCCACGCTTATGGTGGACAAAACGATTCAGAAAAGGGGGTGGTGATGGACAGAGTATCTGAATTAAGCAGAACACTCCTACCCAGTCCAAAGATCAGGGCTTGATCCATCACCGTTTTTTAGCTAACTGCACCATCCCAGCTCAGAACCTGGCTACATGCAAATGAGTCTGTCCCTGGCCCAGTGCATCATGGGAACAGGGCAGACCAAACTACCAAGCCAATTCTTTTACTGGAAAGGAAACAAGCTTCCGGGGACCGGTTTCTGGCAATACAGCCGTCTTCGGCCCGGCTTGCTTGAATCCTGATGGTGCAGTGAGCAAGGGACTCACATCTGAGCATACCCTTCCACGCTTATGGAGGACAAAACGATTCAGAAAAGGGGGTGGTGATGGACAGAGTATCTGAATTAAGCAGAACACTCCTACCGATTCCAAAGATCAGGGCTTGATCCATCACCGTTTTTTAGCTAACTGCACCATCCCAGCTCAGAACCTGGCTACATGCAAATTAGTCTGTCCCTGGCCCAGTGCATCATGGGAACAGGGCAGACCAAACTACCAAGCCAATTCTTTTACTGGAAAGGAAACAAGCTTCCGGGGACCGGTTTCTGGCATTACAGCCGTCTTCGGCCCGGCTTGCTTGAATCCTGATGGTGCAGTGAGCAAGGGACTCACATTTGAGCATACCCTTCCACGCTTATGGTGGACAAAACGATTCAGAAAAGGGGGTGGTGATGGACAGAGTATCTAAATTAAGCAGAACACTCCTACCCAGTCCAAAGATCAGGGCTTGATCCATCACCGTTTTTAAGCTAACTGCACCATCTCAGCTCAGAACCTGGCCTCATGCAAATTAGTCTGTCCCTGGCCCAGTGCATCATGGGAACAGGGAAGACCAAACTACCAAGCCAATTCTTTTACTGGAAAGGAAACAAGCTTCCGGGGACCGGTTTCTGGCATTACAGCCGTCTTTGGCCCGGCTTGCTTGAATCCTGATGGTGCAGTGAGCAAGGGACTCACATCTGAGCATACCCTTCCACGCTTATGGTGGACAAAACGATTCATAAAAGGGGGTGGTGATGGACAGAGTATCTGAATGAAGCAGAACACTCCTACCCAGTCCAAAGATCAGGGCTTGATCCATCACCGCTTTTTAGCTAACTGCACCATCCCAGCTCAGAACCTGGCTACATGCAAAATTAGTCTGTCCCTGGCCCAGTGCATCATGGGAACAGGGCAGACCAAACTACCAAGCCAATTCTTTTACTGGAAAGGAAACAAGCTTCCGGGGACCGGTTTCTGCCATTACAGCCGTCTTCGGCCCGGCTTGCTTGAATCCTGATGGTGCAGTGAGCAAGGGACTCACATCTGACCATACCCTTCCACGCTTATGGTGGACAAAACGATTCAGAAAAGGGGGTGGTGATGGACAGAGTATCTTAATTAAGCAGAACACTCCTACCCAGTCCTAAGATCAGGGCTTGATCCATCACCGTTTTTTAGCTAACTGCACCATCCCAGCTCAGAACCTGGCTACATGCAAATTAGTCTGTCCCTGGCCCAGTGCATCATGGGAACAGGGCAGACCAAACTACCAAGCCAATTCTTTTACTGGAAAGGAAACAAGCTTTCGGGGACCGGTTTCTGGCATTACAGCCGTCTTCGGCCCGGCTTGCTCGAATCCTGATGGTGCAGTGAGCAAGGGACTCACATCTGAGCATACCCTTCCACGCTTATGGTGGACAAAACGATTCAGAAAAGGGGGTGGTGATGGACAGAGTATCTGAATTAAGCAGAACACTCCTACCCAGTCCAAAGATCAGGGCTTGATCCATCACCGCTTTTTAGCTAACTGCACCATCCCAGCTCAGAACCTGGCTACATGCAAATTAGTCTGTCCCTGGACCAGTGCATCATGGGAACAGGGCAGACCAAACTACCAAGCCAATTCTTTTACTGGAAAGGAAGCAAGCTTCCGGGGACCGGTTTCTGCCTTTACAGCCGTCTTCGGCCCGGCTTGCTTGAATCCTGATGGTGCAGTGAGCAAGGGACTCACATCTGAGCATACCCTTCCACGCTTATGGTGGACAAAACGATTCAGAAAAGGGGGTGGTGATGGACAGAGTATCTGAATTAAGCAGAGCACTCCTACCCAGTCCAAAGATCAGGGCTTGATCCATCACCGTTTTTTAGCTAACTGCACCATCCCAGCTCAGAACCTGGCTACATGCAAATTAGTCTGTCCCTGGCCCAGTGCATCATGGGAACAGGGCAGACCAAACTACCAAGCCCATTCTTTTACTGGAAAGGAAACAAGCTTCCGGGGACCGGTTTCTGGCATTACATCCGTCTTCGGCCCGGCTTGCTTGAATCCTGATGGTGCAGTGAGCAAGGGACTCACATCTGAGCATACCCTTCCATGCTTATGGTGAACAAAACGATTCAGAAAAGGGGGTGGTGATGGACAGAGTATCTTAATTAAGCAGAACACTCATACCCAGTCCAAAGATCAGGGCTTGATCCATCACCATTTTTTTAGCTAACTGCACCATCCCAGCTCAGAACCTGGCTACATGCAAATTAGTCTGTCCCTGGCCCAGTGCATCATGGGAACAGGGCAGACCAAACTACCAAGCCAATTCTTTTACTGGAAAGGAAACAAGCTTCCGGGGACCGGTTCCTGGCATTACAGCCGTCTTTGGCCCGGCTTGCTTGAATTCTGATGGTGCAGTGAGCAAGGGACTCACATCTGAGCATACCCTTCCACGCTTATGGTGGACAAAACGATTCAGAAAAGGGGGTGGTGATGGACAGAGTATCTGAATTAAGCAGAACACTCCTACCCAGTCCAAAGATCAGGGCTTGATCCATCACCGTTTTTTAGCTAACTGCACCATCCCAGCTCAGAACCTGGCTACATGCAAATTAGTCTGTCCCTGGCCCAGTGCATCATGGGAACAGGGCAGACCAAACTACCAAGCCAATTCTTTTACTGGAAAGGAAACAAGCTTCCGGGGACCGGTTTCTGGCAATACAGCCGTCTTCGGCCCGGCTTGCTTGAATCCTGATGGTGCAGTGAGCAAGGGACTCACATCTGAGCATACCCTTCCACGCTTATGGTGGACAAAACGATTCAGAAAAGGGGGTGGTGATGGACAGAGTATCTGAATTAAGCAGAACACTCCTACCCAGTCCAAAGATCAGGGCTTGATCCATCACCGTTTTTTAGCTAACTGCACCATCCCAGCTCAGAACCTGGCTACATGCAAATTAGTCTGTCCCTGGCCCAGTGCATCATGGGAACAGGGCAGACCAAACTACCAAGCCAATTCTTTTACTGGAAAGGAAACAAGCTTCCGGGGACCGGTTTCTGCCATTACAGCCGTCTTCGGCCCGGCTTGCTTGAATCCTGATGGTGCAGTGAGCAAGGGACTCACATCTGAGCATACCCTTACACGCTTATGGTGGACAAAACGATTCAGAAAAGGGGGTGGTGATGGACAGAGTATCTGAATGAAGCAAAACACTCCTACCCAGTCCAAAGATCAGGGCTTGATCCATCACCGCTTTTTAGCTAACTGCACCATCCCAGCTCAGAACCTGGCTACATGCAAAATTAGTCTGTCCCTGGCCCAGTGCATCATGGGAACAGGGCAGACCAAACTACCAAGCCAATTCTTTTACTGGAAAGGAAACAAGCTTCCGGGGACCGGTTTCTGCCATTACAGCCGTCTTCGGCCCGGCTTGCTTGAATCCTGATGGTGCAGTGAGCAAGGGACTCACATCTGAGCATACCCTTCCACGCTTATGGTGGACAAAACAATTCAGAAAAGGGGGTGGTGATGGACAGAGTATCTGAATTAAGCAGAACACTCCTACCCAGTCCTAAGATCAGGGCTTGATCCATCACCGTTTTTTAGCTAACTGCACCATCCCAGCTCAGAACCTGGCTACATGCAAATTAGTCTGTCCCTGGCCCAGTGCATCATGGGAACAGGGCAGACTAAACTACCAAGCCAATTCTTTTACTGGAAAGGAAACAAGCTTTCGGGGACCGGTTTCTGGCATTACAGTCGTCTTCGGCCCGGCTTGCTCGAATCCTGATGGTGCAGTGAGCAAGGGACTCACATCTGAGCATACCCTTCCACGCTTATGGTGGACAAAACGATTCAGAAAAGGGGGTGGTGATGGACAGAGTATCTGAATTAAGCAGAACACTCCTACCCAGTCCAAAGATCAGGGCTTGATCCATCACTGCTTTTTAGCTAACTGCACCATCCCAGCTCAGAACCTGGCTACATGCAAATTAGTCTGTCCCTGGACCAGTGCATCATGGGAACAGGGCAGACCAAACTACCAAGCCAATTCTTTTACTGGAAAGGAAGCAAGCTTCCGGGGACCGGTTTCTGCCTTTACAGCCGTCTTCGGCCCGGCTTGCTTGAATCCTGATGGTGCAGTGAGCAAGGGACTCACATCTGAGCATACCCTTCCACGCTTATGGTGGACAAAACGATTCA
This sequence comes from Lissotriton vulgaris, assembly GCF_964263255.1. Lineage (NCBI taxonomy): Eukaryota > Metazoa > Chordata > Amphibia > Caudata > Salamandridae > Lissotriton > Lissotriton vulgaris. Next base: position 638,030 of record NW_028251172.1, on the reverse strand, counting down.
GAAAAGGGGGTGGTGATGGACAGAGTATCTGAATTAAGCAGAACACTCCTACCCAGTCCAAATATCAGGGCTTGATCCATCACCGTTTTTTTAGCTAACTGCACCATCCCAGCTCAGAACCTGGCTACATGCAAATTAGTCTGTCCCTGGCCCAGTGCATCATGGGAACAGGGCAGACCAAACTACCAAGCCAATTCTTTTACTGGAAAGGAAACATGCTTCCGGGGACCGGTTTCTGGCATTACAGCCGTCTTCGGCCCGGCTTGCTTGAATCCTGATGGTGCAGTGAGCAAGGGACTCACATCTGAGCATACCCTTCCACGCTTATGGTGGACAAAACGATTCAGAAAAGGGGGTGGTGATGGACAGAGTATCTGAATTAAGCAGAGCACTCCTACCCAGTCCAAAGATCAGGGCTTGATCCATCACCGTTTTTTAGCTAACTGCACCATCCCAGCTCAGAACCTGGCTACATGCAAATTAGTCTGTCCCTGGCCCAGTGCATCATGGGAACAGGGCAGACCAAACTACCAAGCCCATTCTTTTACTGGAAAGGAAACAAGCTTCCGGGGACCGGTTTCTGGCATTACATCCGTCTTCGGCCCGGCTTGCTTGAATCCTGATGGTGCAGTGAGCAAGGGACTCACATCTGAGCATACCCTTCCACGCTTATGGTGAACAAAACGATTCAGAAAAGGGGGTGGTGATGGACAGAGTATCTTAATTAAGCAGAACACTCCTACCCAGTCCAAAGATCAGGGCTTGATCCATCACCATTTTTTTAGCTAACTGCACCATCCCAGCTCAGAACCTGGCTACATGCAAATTAGTCTGTCCCTGGCCCAGTGCATCATGGGAACAGGGCAGACCAAACTACCAAGCCAATTCTTTTACTGGAAAGGAAACAAGCTTCCGGGGACCGGTTCCTGGCATTACAGCCGTCTTCGGCCCGGCTTGCTTGAATCCTGATGGTGCAGTGAGCAAGGGACTCACATCTGAGCATACCCTTCCACGCTTATGGTGGACAAAACGATTCAGAAAAGGGGGTGGTGATGGACAGAGTATCTGAATTAAGCAGAACACTCCTACCCAGTCCAAAGATCAGGGCTTGATCCATCACCGTTTTTTAGCTAACTGCACCATCCCAGCTCAGAACCTGGCTACATGCAAATTAGTCTGTCCCTGGCCCAGTGCATCATGGGAACAGGGCAGACCAAACTACCAAGCCAATTCTTTTACTGGAAAGGAAACAAGCTTCCGGGGACCGGTTTCTGGCAATACAGCCGTCTTCGGCCCGGCTTGCTTGAATCCTGATGGTGCAGTGAGCAAGGGACTCACATCTGAGCATACCCTTCCACGCTTATGGTGGACAAAACGATTCAGAAAAGGGGGTGGTGATGGACAGAGTATCTGAATTAAGCAGAACACTCCTACCCAGTCCAAAGATCAGGGCTTGATCCATCACCGTTTTTTAGCTAACTGCACCATCCCAGCTCAGAACCTGGCTACATGCAAATTAGTCTGTCCCTGGCCCAGTGCATCATGGGAACAGGGCAGACCAAACTACCAAGCCAATTCTTTTACTGGAAAGGAAACAAGCTTCCGGGGACCGGTTTCTGGCATTACAGCCGTCTTCGGCCCGGCTTGCTTGAATCCTGATGGTGCAGTGAGCAAGGGATTCACATTTGAGCATACCCTTCCACGCTTATGGTGGACAAAACAATTCAGAAAAGGGGGTGGTGATGGACAGAGTATCTGAATTAAGCAGAACACTCCTACCCAGTCCAACGATCAGGGCTTGATCCATCACCGTTTTTTAGCTAACTGCACCATCCCAGCTCAGAACCTGGCTACATGCAAATTAGTCTGTCCCTGGCCCAGTGCATCATGGGAACAGGGCAGACCAAACTACCAAGCCAATTCTTTTACTGGAAAGGAAACAAGCTTCCGGGGACCGGTTTCTGGCATTACAGCCGTCTTCGGCCCGGCTTGCTTGAATCCTGATGGTGCAGTGAGCAAGGGACTCACATCTGAGCATACCCTTCCACGCTTATGGTGGACAAAACGATTCAGAAAAGGGGGTGGTGATGGACAGAGTATCTTAATTAAGCAGAACACTCCTACCCAGTCCAAAGATCAGGGCTTGATCCATCACCGTTTTTTAGCTAACTGCACCATCCCAGCTCAGAACCTGGCTACATGCAAATTAGTCTGTCCCTGGCCCAGTGCATCATGGGAACAGGGCAGACCAAACTACCAAGCCAATTCTTTTACTGGATAGGAAACAAGCTTCCGGGGACCGGTTTCTGCCTTTACAGCCGTCTTCGGCCCGGCATGCTTGAATCCTGATGGTGCAGTGAGCAAGGGACTCACATCTGAGCATACCCTTCCACGCTTATGGTGGACAAAACGATGTAGAAAAGGGGGTGGTGATGGACAGAGTATCTTAATTAAGCAGAACACTCCTACCCAGTCCAAAGATCAGGGCTTGATCCATCACCGTTTTTTAGCTAACTGCACCATCCCAGCTCAGAACCTGGCTACATGCAAATTAGTCTGTCCCTGGCCCAGTGCATCATGGGAACAGGGCAGACCAAACTACCAAGCCAATTCTTTTAGTGGAAAGGAAACAAGCTCCCGGGGACCGGTTTCTGGCATTACAGCCGTCTTCGGCCCGGCTTGCTTGAATCCTGATGGTGCAGTGAGCAAGGGACTCACATCTGAGCATACCCTTCCACGCTTATGGTGGACAAAATGATTCAGAAAAGGGGGTGGTGATGCACAGAGTATCTGAATTAAGCAGAACACTCCTACCCAGTCCAGAGATCAGGGCTTGATCCATCACCATTTTTTAGCTAACTGCACCATCCCAGCTCAGAACCTAGCTACATGCAAATTAGTCTGTCCCTGGCCCAGTGCATCATGGGAACAGGGCAGACCAAACTACCAAGCCAATTCTTTTACTGGAAAGGAAACAAGCTTCCGGGGACCGGTTTCTGGCATTACAGCCGTCTTCGGCCCGGCTTGCTTGAATCCTGATGGTGCAGTGAGCAAGGGACTCACATCTCAGCATACCCTTCCACGCTTATGGTGGACAAAACGATTCAGAAAAGGGGGTGGTGATGGACAGAGTATCTGAATTAAGCAGAACACTCCTACCCAGTCCAAAGATCAGGGCTTGATCCATCACCGTTTTTTAGCTAACTGCACCATCCCAGCTCAGAACCTGGCTACATGCAAATGAGTCTGTCCCTGGCCCAGTGCATCATGGGAACAGGGCAGACCAAACTACCAAGCCAATTCTTTTACTGGAAAGGAAACAAGCTTCCGGGGACCGGTTTCTGGCAATACAGCCGTCTTCGGCCCGGCTTGCTTGAATCCTGATGGTGCAGTGAGCAAGGGACTCACATCTGAGCATACCCTTCCACGCTTATGGAGGACAAAACGATTCAGAAAAGGGGGTGGTGATGGACAGAGTATCTGAATTAAGCAGAACACTCCTACCGATTCCAAAGATCAGGGCTTGATCCATCACCGTTTTTTAGCTAACTGCACCATCCCAGCTCAGAACCTGGCTACATGCAAATTAGTCTGTCCCTGGCCCAGTGCATCATGGGAACAGGGCAGACCAAACTACCAAGCCAATTCTTTTACTGGAAAGGAAACAAGCTTCCGGGGACCGGTTTCTGGCATTACAGCCGTCTTCGGCCCGGCTTGCTTGAATCCTGATGGTGCAGTGAGCAAGGGACTCACATTTGAGCATACCCTTCCACGCTTATGGTGGACAAAACGATTCAGAAAAGGGGGTGGTGATGGACAGAGTATCTAAATTAAGCAGAACACTCCTACCCAGTCCAAAGATCAGGGCTTGATCCATCACCGTTTTTAAGCTAACTGCACCATCTCAGCTCAGAACCTGGCCTCATGCAAATTAGTCTGTCCCTGGCCCAGTGCATCATGGGAACAGGGAAGACCAAACTACCAAGCCAATTCTTTTACTGGAAAGGAAACAAGCTTCCGGGGACCGGTTTCTGGCATTACAGCCGTCTTTGGCCCGGCTTGCTTGAATCCTGATGGTGCAGTGAGCAAGGGACTCACATCTGAGCATACCCTTCCACGCTTATGGTGGACAAAACGATTCATAAAAGGGGGTGGTGATGGACAGAGTATCTGAATGAAGCAGAACACTCCTACCCAGTCCAAAGATCAGGGCTTGATCCATCACCGCTTTTTAGCTAACTGCACCATCCCAGCTCAGAACCTGGCTACATGCAAAATTAGTCTGTCCCTGGCCCAGTGCATCATGGGAACAGGGCAGACCAAACTACCAAGCCAATTCTTTTACTGGAAAGGAAACAAGCTTCCGGGGACCGGTTTCTGCCATTACAGCCGTCTTCGGCCCGGCTTGCTTGAATCCTGATGGTGCAGTGAGCAAGGGACTCACATCTGACCATACCCTTCCACGCTTATGGTGGACAAAACGATTCAGAAAAGGGGGTGGTGATGGACAGAGTATCTTAATTAAGCAGAACACTCCTACCCAGTCCTAAGATCAGGGCTTGATCCATCACCGTTTTTTAGCTAACTGCACCATCCCAGCTCAGAACCTGGCTACATGCAAATTAGTCTGTCCCTGGCCCAGTGCATCATGGGAACAGGGCAGACCAAACTACCAAGCCAATTCTTTTACTGGAAAGGAAACAAGCTTTCGGGGACCGGTTTCTGGCATTACAGCCGTCTTCGGCCCGGCTTGCTCGAATCCTGATGGTGCAGTGAGCAAGGGACTCACATCTGAGCATACCCTTCCACGCTTATGGTGGACAAAACGATTCAGAAAAGGGGGTGGTGATGGACAGAGTATCTGAATTAAGCAGAACACTCCTACCCAGTCCAAAGATCAGGGCTTGATCCATCACCGCTTTTTAGCTAACTGCACCATCCCAGCTCAGAACCTGGCTACATGCAAATTAGTCTGTCCCTGGACCAGTGCATCATGGGAACAGGGCAGACCAAACTACCAAGCCAATTCTTTTACTGGAAAGGAAGCAAGCTTCCGGGGACCGGTTTCTGCCTTTACAGCCGTCTTCGGCCCGGCTTGCTTGAATCCTGATGGTGCAGTGAGCAAGGGACTCACATCTGAGCATACCCTTCCACGCTTATGGTGGACAAAACGATTCAGAAAAGGGGGTGGTGATGGACAGAGTATCTGAATTAAGCAGAGCACTCCTACCCAGTCCAAAGATCAGGGCTTGATCCATCACCGTTTTTTAGCTAACTGCACCATCCCAGCTCAGAACCTGGCTACATGCAAATTAGTCTGTCCCTGGCCCAGTGCATCATGGGAACAGGGCAGACCAAACTACCAAGCCCATTCTTTTACTGGAAAGGAAACAAGCTTCCGGGGACCGGTTTCTGGCATTACATCCGTCTTCGGCCCGGCTTGCTTGAATCCTGATGGTGCAGTGAGCAAGGGACTCACATCTGAGCATACCCTTCCACGCTTATGGTGAACAAAACGATTCAGAAAAGGGGGTGGTGATGGACAGAGTATCTTAATTAAGCAGAACACTCATACCCAGTCCAAAGATCAGGGCTTGATCCATCACCATTTTTTTTAGCTAACTGCACCATCCCAGCTCAGAACCTGGCTACATGCAAATTAGTCTGTCCCTGGCCCAGTGCATCATGGGAACAGGGCAGACCAAACTACCAAGCCAATTCTTTTACTGGAAAGGAAACAAGCTTCCGGGGACCGGTTCCTGGCATTACAGCCGTCTTTGGCCCGGCTTGCTTGAATTCTGATGGTGCAGTGAGCAAGGGACTCACATCTGAGCATACCCTTCCACGCTTATGGTGGACAAAACGATTCAGAAAAGGGGGTGGTGATGGACAGAGTATCTGAATTAAGCAGAACACTCCTACCCAGTCCAAAGATCAGGGCTTGATCCATCACCGTTTTTTAGCTAACTGCACCATCCCAGCTCAGAACCTGGCTACATGCAAATTAGTCTGTCCCTGGCCCAGTGCATCATGGGAACAGGGCAGACCAAACTACCAAGCCAATTCTTTTACTGGAAAGGAAACAAGCTTCCGGGGACCGGTTTCTGGCAATACAGCCGTCTTCGGCCCGGCTTGCTTGAATCCTGATGGTGCAGTGAGCAAGGGACTCACATCTGAGCATACCCTTCCACGCTTATGGTGGACAAAACGATTCAGAAAAGGGGGTGGTGATGGACAGAGTATCTGAATTAAGCAGAACACTCCTACCCAGTCCAAAGATCAGGGCTTGATCCATCACCGTTTTTTAGCTAACTGCACCATCCCAGCTCAGAACCTGGCTACATGCAAATTAGTCTGTCCCTGGCCCAGTGCATCATGGGAACAGGGCAGACCAAACTACCAAGCCAATTCTTTTACTGGAAAGGAAACAAGCTTCCGGGGACCGGTTTCTGCCATTACAGCCGTCTTCGGCCCGGCTTGCTTGAATCCTGATGGTGCAGTGAGCAAGGGACTCACATCTGAGCATACCCTTCCACGCTTATGGTGGACAAAACGATTCAGAAAAGGGGGTGGTGATGGACAGAGTATCTGAATGAAGCAAAACACTCCTACCCAGTCCAAAGATCAGGGCTTGATCCATCACCGCTTTTTAGCTAACTGCACCATCCCAGCTCAGAACCTGGCTACATGCAAAATTAGTCTGTCCCTGGCCCAGTGCATCATGGGAACAGGGCAGACCAAACTACCAAGCCAATTCTTTTACTGGAAAGGAAACAAGCTTCCGGGGACCGGTTTCTGCCATTACAGCCGTCTTCGGCCCGGCTTGCTTGAATCCTGATGGTGCAGTGAGCAAGGGACTCACATCTGAGCATACCCTTCCACGCTTATGGTGGACAAAACGATTCAGAAAAGGGGGTGGTGATGGACAGAGTATCTGAATTAAGCAGAACACTCCTACCCAGTCCTAAGATCAGGGCTTGATCCATCACCGTTTTTTAGCTAACTGCACCATCCCAGCTCAGAACCTGGCTACATGCAAATTAGTCTGTCCCTGGCCCAGTGCATCATGGGAACAGGGCAGACTAAACTACCAAGCCAACTCTTTTACTGGAAAGGAAACAAGCTTTCGGGGACCGGTTTCTGGCATTACAGTCGTCTTCGGCCCGGCTTGCTCGAATCCTGATGGTGCAGTGAGCAAGGGACTCACATCTGAGCATACCCTTCCACGCTTATGGTGGACAAAACGATTCAGAAAAGGGGGTGGTGATGGACAGAGTATCTGAATTAAGCAGAACACTCCTACCCAGTCCAAAGATCAGGGCTTGATCCATCACTGCTTTTTAGCTAACTGCACCATCCCAGCTCAGAACCTGGCTACATGCAAATTAGTCTGTCCCTGGACCAGTGCATCATGGGAACAGGGCAGACCAAACTACCAAGCCAATTCTTTTACTGGAAAGGAAGCAAGCTTCCGGGGACCGGTTTCTGCCTTTACAGCCGTCTTCGGCCCGGCTTGCTTGAATCCTGATGGTGCAGTGAGCAAGGGACTCACATCTGAGCATACCCTTCCACGCTTATGGTGGACAAAACGATTCAGAAAAGGGGGTGGTGATGGACAGAGTATCTGAATTAAGCAGAACACTCCTACCCAGTCCAAATATCAGGGCTTGATCCATCACCGTTTTTTTAGCTAACTGCACCATCCCAGCTCAGAACCTGGCTACATGCAAATTAGTCTGTCCCTGGCCCAGTGCATCATGGGAACAGGGCAGACCAAACTACCAAGCCAATTCTTTTACTGGAAAGGAAACATGCTTCCGGGGACCGGTTTCTGGCATTACAGCCGTCTTCGGCCCGGCTTGCTTGAATCCTGATGGTGCAGTGAGCAAGGGACTCACATCTGAGCATACCCTTCCACGCTTATGGTGGACAAAACGATTCAGAAAAGGGGGTGGTGATGGACAGAGTATCTGAATTAAGCAGAGCACTCCTACCCAGTCCAAAGATCAGGGCTTGATCCATCACCGTTTTTTAGCTAACTGCACCATCCCAGCTCAGAACCTGGCTACATGCAAATTAGTCTGTCCCTGGCCCAGTGCATCATGGGAACAGGGCAGACCAAACTACCAAGCCCATTCTTTTACTGGAAAGGAAACAAGCTTCCGGGGACCGGTTTCTGGCATTACATCCGTCTTCGGCCCGGCTTGCTTGAATCCTGATGGTGCAGTGAGCAAGGGACTCACATCTGAGCATACCCTTCCACGCTTATGGTGAACAAAACGATTCAGAAAAGGGGGTGGTGATGGACAGAGTATCTTAATTAAGCAGAACACTCCTACCCAGTCCAAAGATCAGGGCTTGATCCATCACCATTTTTTTAGCTAACTGCACCATCCCAGCTCAGAACCTGGCTACATGCAAATTAGTCTGTCCCTGGCCCAGTGCATCATGGGAACAGGGCAGACCAAACTACCAAGCCAATTCTTTTACTGGAAAGGAAACAAGCTTCCGGGGACCGGTTCCTGGCATTACAGCCGTCTTCGGCCCGGCTTGCTTGAATCCTGATGGTGCAGTGAGCAAGGGACTCACATCTGAGCATACCCTTCCACGCTTATGGTGGACAAAACGATTCAGAAAAGGGGGTGGTGATGGACAGAGTATCTGAATTAAGCAGAACACTCCTACCCAGTCCAAAGATCAGGGCTTGATCCATCACCGTTTTTTAGCTAACTGCACCATCCCAGCTCAGAACCTGGCTACATGCAAATTAGTCTGTCCCTGGCCCAGTGCATCATGGGAACAGGGCAGACCAAACTACCAAGCCAATTCTTTTACTGGAAAGGAAACAAGCTTCCGGGGACCGGTTTCTGGCAATACAGCCGTCTTCGGCCCGGCTTGCTTGAATCCTGATGGTGCAGTGAGCAAGGGACTCACATCTGAGCATACCCTTCCACGCTTATGGTGGACAAAACGATTCAGAAAAGGGGGTGGTGATGGACAGAGTATCTGAATTAAGCAGAACACTCCTACCCAGTCCAAAGATCAGGGCTTGATCCATCACCGTTTTTTAGCTAACTGCACCATCCCAGCTCAGAACCTGGCTACATGCAAATTAGTCTGTCCCTGGCCCAGTGCATCATGGGAACAGGGCAGACCAAACTACCAAGCCAATTCTTTTACTGGAAAGGAAACAAGCTTCCGGGGACCGGTTTCTGGCATTACAGCCGTCTTCGGCCCGGCTTGCTTGAATCCTGATGGTGCAGTGAGCAAGGGATTCACATTTGAGCATACCCTTCCACGCTTATGGTGGACAAAACAATTCAGAAAAGGGGGTGGTGATGGACAGAGTATCTGAATTAAGCAGAACACTCCTACCCAGTCCAACGATCAGGGCTTGATCCATCACCGTTTTTTAGCTAACTGCACCATCCCAGCTCAGAACCTGGCTACATGCAAATTAGTCTGTCCCTGGCCCAGTGCATCATGGGAACAGGGCAGACCAAACTACCAAGCCAATTCTTTTACTGGAAAGGAAACAAGCTTCCGGGGACCGGTTTCTGGCATTACAGCCGTCTTCGGCCCGGCTTGCTTGAATCCTGATGGTGCAGTGAGCAAGGGACTCACATCTGAGCATACCCTTCCACGCTTATGGTGGACAAAACGATTCAGAAAAGGGGGTGGTGATGGACAGAGTATCTGAATTAAGCAGAACACTCCTACCCAGTCCAAAGATCAGGGCTTGATCCATCACCGTTTTTTAGCTAACTGCACCATCCCAGCTCAGAACCTGGCTACATGCAAATTAGTCTGTCCCTGGACCAGTGCATCATGGGAACAGGGCAGACCAAACTACCAAGCCAATTCTTTTACTGGAAAGGAAGCAAGCTTCCGGGGACCGGTTTCTGCCTTTACAGCCGTCTTCGGCCCGGCTTGCTTGAATCCTGATGGTGCAGTGAGCAAGGGACTCACATCTGAGCATACCCTTTCACGCTTATGGTGGACAAAACGATTCAGAAAAGGGGGTGGTGATGGACAGAGTATCTGAATTAAGCAGAACACTCCTACCCAGTCCAAATATCAGGGCTTGATCCATCACCGTTTTTTTAGCTAACTGCACCATCCCAGCTCAGAACCTGGCTACATGCAAATTAGTCTGTCCCTGGCCCAGTGCATCATGGGAACAGGGCAGACCAAACTACCAAGCCAATTCTTTTACTGGAAAGGAAACAAGCTTCCGGGGACCGGTTTCTGGTATTACAGCCGTCTTCGGCCCGGCTTGCTTGAATCCTGATGGTGCAGTGAGCAAGGGACTCACATCTGAGCATACCCTTCCACGCTTATGGTGGACAAAACGATTCAGAAAAGGGGGTGGTGATGGACAGAGTATCTGAATTAAGCAGAGCACTCCTACCCAGTCCAAAGATCAGGGCTTGATCCATCACCGTTTTTTAGCTAACTGCACCATCCCAGCTCAGAACCTGGCTACATGCAAATTAGTCTGTCCCTGGCCCAGTGAATCATGGGAACAGGGCAGACCAAACTACCAAGCCAATTCTTTTACTGGAAAGGAAACAAGCTTCCGGGGACCGGTTCCTGGCATTACAGCCGTCTTCGGCCCGGCTTGCTTGAATCCTGATGGTGCAGTGAGCAAGGGACTCACATCTGAGCATACCCTTCCACGCTTATGGTGGACAAAACGATTCAGAAAAGGGGGTGGTGATGGACAGAGTATCTGAATTAAGCAGAACACTCCTACCCAGTCCAAAGATCAGGGCTTGATCCATCACCGTTTTTTAGCTAACTGCACCATCCCAGCTCAGAACCTGGCTACATGCAAATTAGTCTGTCCCTGGCCCAGTGCATCATGGGAACAGGGCAGACCAAACTACCAAGCCAATTCTTTTACTGGAAAGGAAACAAGCTTCCGGGGACCGGTTTCTGGCAATACAGCCGTCTTCGGCCCGGCTTGCTTGAATCCTGATGGTGCAGTGAGCAAGGGACTCACATCTGAGCATACCCTTCCACGCTTATGGTGGACAAAACGATTCAGAAAAGGGGGTGGTGATGGACAGAGTATCTGAATTAAGCAGAACACTCCTACCCAGTCCAAAGATCAGGGCTTGATCCATCACCGTTTTTTAGCTAACTGCACCATCCCAGCTCAGAACCTGGCTACATGCAAATTAGTCTGTCACTGGCCCAGTGCATCATGGGAACAGGGCAGACCAAACTACCAAGCCAATTCTTTTACTGGAAAGGAAACAAGCTTCCGGGGACCGGTTTCTGGCATTACAGCCGTCTTCGGCCAGGCTTGCTTGAATCCTGATGGTGCAGTGAGCAAGGGATTCACATTTGAGCATACCCTTCCACGCTTATGGTGGACAAAACAATTCAGAAAAGGGGGTGGTGATGGACAGAGTATCTGAATTAAGCAGAACACTCCTACCCAGTCCAAAGATCAGGGCTTGATCCATCACCGTTTTTTAGCTAACTGCACCATCCCAGCTCAGAACCTGGCCTCATGCAAATTAGTCTGTCCCTGGCCCAGTGCATCATGGGAACAGGGCAGACCAAACTACCAAGCCAATTCTTTTACTGGAAAGGAAACAAGCTTCCGGGGACCGGTTTCTGGCATTACAGCCGTTTTCGGCCCGGCTTGCTTGAATCCTGATGGTGCAGTGAGCAAGGGACTCACATCTGAGCATACCCTTCCACGCTTATGGTGGACAAAACGATTCATAAAAGAGGGTGGTGATGGACAGAGTATCTGAATGAAGCAGAACACTCCTACCCAGTCCAAAGATCAGGGCTTGGTCCATCACCGTTTTTTAGCTAACTGCACCATCCCAGCTCAGAACCTGGCTACATGCAAAATTAGTCTGTCCCTGGCCCAGTGCATCATGGGAACAGGGCAGACCAAACTACCAAGCCAATTCTTTTACTGGAAAGGAAACAAGCTTCCGGGGACCGGTTTCTGCCATTACAGCCGTCTTCGGCCCGGCTTGCTTGAATCCTGATGGTGCAGTGAGCAAGGGACTCACATCTGAGCATACCCTTCCACGCTTATGGTGGACAAAACGATTCAGAAAAGGGGGTGGTGATGGACAGAGTATCTTAATTAAGCAGAACACTCCTACCCAGTCCAACGATCAGGGCTTGATCCATCACCGTTTTTTAGCTAACTGCACCATCCCAGCTCAGAACCTGGCTACATGCAAATTAGTCTGTCCCTGGACCAGTGCATCATGGGAACAGGGCAGACCAAACTACCAAGCCAATTCTTTTACTGGAAAGGAAGCAAGCTTCCGGGGACCGGTTTCTGCCTTTACAGCCATCTTCGGCCCGGCTTGCTTGAATCCTGATGGTGCAGTGAGCAAGGGACTCACATCTGAGCATACACTTCCACGCTTATGGTGGACAAAACGATTCAGAAAAGGGGGTGGTGATGGACAGAGTATCTTAATTAAGCAGAACACTAATACCCCGTCCAAAGATCAGGGCTTGATCCATCACCATTTTTTAGCTAACTGCACCATCCCAGCTCAGAACCTGGCTACATGCAAATTAGTCTGTCCCTGGCCCAGTGCATCATGGGAACAGGGCAGACCAAACTACCAAGCCAATTCTTTTACTGGAAAGGAAACAAGCTTCCGGGGATCGGTTTCTGGCATTACAGCCGTCTTCGGCCCGGCTTGCTTGAATCCTGATGGTGCAGTGAGCAAGGGACTCACATCTGAGCATACCCTTCCTCGCTTATGGTGGACAAAACAAATAAAAAAAGGGGGTGGTGATGGACAGAGTATCTGAATTAAGCAGAACACTCCTACCCAGTCCAAAGATCAGGGCTTGATCCATCACCGTTTTTTAGCTAACTGCACCATCCCAGCTCAGAACCTGGCTACATGCAAATTAGTCTGTCCCTGGCCCAGTGCATCATGGGAACAGGGCAGACCAAACTACCAAGCCAATTCTTTTACTGGAAAGGAAACAAGCTTCCAGGGACCGGTTTCTGGCATTACAGCCGTCTTCAGCCCGGCTTGCTTGAATCCTGATGGTGCAGTGAGCAAGGGACTCACATCTGAGCATACCCTTCCACGCTTATGGTGAACAAAACGTTTCAGAAAAGGGGGTGGTGATGGACAGAGTATCTGAATTAAGCAGAACACTCCTACCCAGTCCAAAGATCAGGGCTTGATCCATCACCGTTTTTCAGCTAACTGCACCATCCTAGCTCAGAACCTGGCTACATGCAAATTAGTCTGTCCCTGGCCCAGTGCATCATGGGAACAGGGCAGACCAAACTACCAAGCCAATTCTTTTACTGGAAAGGAAACAAGCTTCCGGGGACCAGTTTCTGGCATTACATCCGCTTCGGCCCGGCTTGCTTGAATCCTGATGGTGCAGTGAGCAAGGGACTCACTTCTGAGCATACCCTTCCACGCTTATGGTGGACAAAACGATTCAGAAACGGGGGTGATGATGGACAGAGTATCTGAATTAAGCAGAACACTCCTACCCAGTCCAAAGATCAGGGCTTGATCCATCACCTTTTTTTAGCTAACTGCACCATCCCAGCTCAGAACCTGGCTACATGCAAATTAGTCTGTCCCTGGCCCAGTGCATCATGGGAACAGGGCAGACCAAACTACCAAGCCAATTCTTTTACTGGAAAGGAAACAAGCTTCCGGGGACCGGTTTCTGGCATTACAGCCGTCTTCGGCCCGGCTTGCTTGAATCCTGATGGTGCAGTGAGCAATGGACTCACATCTGAGCATACCCTTCCACGCTTATGGTGGACAAAACGATTCAGAAAAGGGGGTGGTGATGGACAGAGTATCTGAATGAAGCAGAACACTCCTACCCAGTCCAAATATCAGGGCTTGATCCATAACCGTTTTTTAGCTAACTGCACCATCCCAGCTCAGAACCTGGCTACATGCAAAATTAGTCTGTCCCTGGCCCAGTGCATCATGGGAACAGGGCAGACCAAATTACCAAGCCAATTCTTTTACTGGAAAGGAAACATGCTTCCGGGGACCGGTTTCTGCCATTACAGCCGTCTTCAGCCCAGCTTGCTTGAATCCTGATGGTGCAGTGAGCAAGGGACTCACATCTGAGCATACCCTTCCACGCTTATGGTGGACAAAACGATTCAGAAAAGGGGGTGGTGATGGACAGAGTATCTTAATTAAGCAGAACACTCCTACCCAGTCCAAAGATCAGGGCTTGATCCATCACCGTTTTTTAGCTAACTGCACCATCCCAGCTCAGAACCTGGCTACATGCAAATTAGTCTGTCCCTGGCCCAGTGCATCATGGGAACAGGGCAGACCAAACTACCAAGCCAATTCTTTTACTGGAAAAAAAACAAGCTTCCGGGGACCGGTTTCTGGCATTACAGCCGTCTTCGGCCCGGCTTGCTTGAATCCTGATGGTGCAGTGAGGAAGGGACTCACATCTGAGCATACCCTTCCACGCTTATGGTGGACAAAACGATTCAGAAAAGGGGGTGGTGATGGACAGAGTATCTGAATTAAGCAGAACACTCCTACCCAGTCCAAAGATCAGGGCTTCATCCATCACCGTTATTTAGCTAACTGCACCATCCCAGCTCAGAACCTGGCTACATGCAAATTAGTCTGTCCCTGGCCCAGTGCATCATGGGAACAGGGCAGACCAAACTACCAAGCCAATTCTTTTACTGGAAAGGAAACAAGCTTCCGGGGACCGGTTTCTGGCATTACAGCCGTCTTCGGCCCGGCTTGCTTGAACCCTGATGGTGCAGTGAGCAAGGGACTCACATCTGAGCATACCCTTCCACGCTTATGGTGGACAAACCGATTCAGAAAAGGGGGTGGTGATGGACAGAGTATCTGAATTAAGCAGAACACTCCTACCCAGTCCAAAGATCAGGGCTTGATCCATCACCGTTTTTTAGCTAACTGCACCATCCCAGCTCAGAACCTGGCTACATGCAAATTGGTCTGTCCCTGGACCAGTGCATCATGGGAACAGGGCAGACCAAACTACCAAGCCAATTCTTTTACTGGAAAGGAAACAAGCTTCCGGTGACCGGTTTCTAGCATTACAGCCGTCTTCGGCCCGGCTTGCTTGAATCCTGATGGTGCAGTGAGCAAGGGACTCACATCTGAGCATACCCTTCCACGCTTATGGTGGACAAAACGATTCAGAAAAGGGGGTGGTGATGGACAGAGTATCTAAATTAAGCAGAACACTCCTACCCAGTCCAAAGATCAGGGCTTGATCCATCACCGTTTTTTAGCTAACTGCACCATCCCAGCTCAGAACCTGGCTACATGCAAATTGGTCTGTCCCTGGACCAGTGCATCATGGGAACAGGGCAGACCAAACTATACCAAGCCAATTCTTTTACTGGAAAGGAAACAAACTTCCGGGGACCGGTTTCTGCCATTACAGCCGTCTTCGGCCCGGCTTGCTTGAATCCTGATGGTGCAGTGAGCAAGGGACTCACATCTGAGCATACCCTTCCACGCTTATGGTGGACAAAACGATTCAGAAAAGGGGGTGGTGATGGACAGAGTATCTGAATTAAGCAGAACACTCCTACCCAGTCCAATGATCAGGGCTTGATCCATCACCGCTTTTTAGCTAACTGCACCATCCCAGCTCAGAACCTGGCTACATGCAAAATTAGTCTGTCCCTGGCCCAGTGCATCATGGGAACAGGGCAGACCAAACTACCAAGCCAATTCTTTTACTGGAAAGGAAACAAGCTTCCGGGGACCAGTTTCTGCCTTTACAGCCGTCTTTGGCCCGGCTTGCTTGAATCCTGATGGTGCAGTGAGCAAGGGACTCACATCTGAGCATACCCTTCCACGCTTATGGTGGACAAAACGATGTAGAAAAGGGGGTGGTGATGGACAGAGTATCTTAATTAAGCAGAACACTCCTACCCAGTTCAAAGATCAGGGCTTGATCCATCACCGTTTTTTAGCTAACTGCACCATCCCAGCTCAGAACCTGGCTACATGCAAATTAGTCTGTCCCTGGCCCAGTGCATCATGAGAACAGCGCAGACCAAACTACCAAGCCAATTCTTTTACTGGAAAGGAAACAAGCTCCCGGGGACCTGTTTCTGGCATTACAGCCGTCTTCGGCCCGGCTTGCTTGAATCCTGATGGTGCAGTGAGCAAGGGACTCACATCTGAGCATACCCTTCCACGCTTATGGTGGACAAAATGATTCAGAAAAGGGGGTGGTGATGGACAGAGTATCTGAATTAAGCAGAACACTCCTACCCAGTCCAAAGATCAGGGCTTGATCCATCACTGTTTTTTAGCTAACTGCACCATCCCAGCTCAGAACCTGGCTACATGCAAATTAGTCTGTCCCTGGCCCAGTGCATCATGGGAACAGGGCAGACCAAACTACCAAGCCAATTCTTTTACTGGAAAGGAAACAAGCTTCCGGGGACCGGTTTCTGGCATTACAGCCGTCTTCGGCCCGGCTTGCTTGAATCCTGATGGTGCAGTGAGCAAGGGACTCACATCTGAGCATACCCTTCCACGCTTATGGTGGACAAAACGATTCATAAAAGGGGGTGGTGATGGACAGAGTATCTTAATTAAGCAGAACACTCCTACCCAGTCCAAAGATCAGGGCTTGATCCATCACCGTTTTTTAGCTAACTGCACCATCCCAGCTCAGAACCTGGCTACATGCAAATTAGTCTGTCCCTGGCCCAGTGCATCATGGGAACAGGGCAGACCAAACTACCAAGCCAATTCTTTTACTGGAAAGGAAACAAGCTTCCGGGGACCGGTTTCTGGCATTACAGCCGTCTTCGGCCCGGCTTGCTTGAATCCTGATGGTGCAGTGAGCAAGGGACTCACATCTGAGCATACCCTTCCACGCTTATGGTGGACAAAACGATTCAGAAAAGGGGGTGGTGATGGACAGAGTATCTGAATTAAGCAGAACACTCCTACCCAGTCCAAAGATCAGGGCTTCATCCATCACCGTTTTTTAGCTAACTGCACCATCCCAGCTCAGAACCTGGCTACATGCAAATTAGTCTGTCCCTGGCCCAGTGCATCATGGGAATAGGACAGACCAAACTACCAAGCCAATTATTTTACTGGAAAGGAAACAAGCTCCCGGGGATCTGTTTCTGGCATTACAGCCGTCTTCGGCCCGGCTTGCTTGAATCCTGATGGTGCAGTGAGCAAGGGACTCACATCTGAGCATACCCTTCCACGCTTATGGTGGACAAAACGATTCAGAAAAGGGGGTGGTGATGGACAGAGTATCTTAATTAAGCAGAACACTCCTACCCAGTCCAAAGATCAGGGCTTGATCCATCACCGTTTTTTAGCTAACTGCACCATCCCAGCTCAGAACCTGGCTACATGCAAATTAGTCTGTCCCTGGCCCAGTGCATCATGGGAACAGGGCAGACCAAACTACCAAACCAATTCTTTTACTGGAAAGGAAACAAGCTCCCGGGGACCTGTTTCTGGCATTACAGCCGTCTTCGGCCCGGCTTGCTTGAATCCTGATGGTGCAGTGAGCAAGGGACTCACATCTGAGCATACCCTTCCACGCTTATGGTGGACAAAACGATTCAGAAAAGGGGGTGGTGATGGACAGAGTATTTGAATTAGGCAGAACACTCCTACCCAGTCCAAAGATCAGGGCTTGATCCATCACCGTTTTTTAGCTAACTGCACCATCCCAGCTCAGAACCTGGCTACATGCAAATTAGTCTGTCCCTGGCCCAGTGCATCATGGGAACAGGGCAGACCAAACTACCAAGCCAATTCTTTTACTGGAAAGGAAACAAGCTTCCGGGGACCGGTTTCTGGCATTACAGCCGTCTTCGGCCCGGCTTGCTTGAATCCTGATGGTGCAGTGAGCAAGGGACTCACATCTGAGCATACCCTTCCACGCTTATGGTGGACAAAACGATTCAGAAAAGGGGGTGGTGATGGACAGAGTATCTGAATTAAGCAGAACACTCCTACCCAGTCCAAAGATCAGGGCTTGATCCATCACCGTTTTTTAGCTAACTGCACCATCCCAGCTCAGAACCTGGCTACATGCAAATTAGTCTGTCCCTGGACCAGTGCATCATGGGAACAGGGCAGACCAAACTACCAAGCCAATTCTTTTACTGGAAAGGAAGCAAGCTTCCGGGGACCGGTTTCTGCCTTTACAGCCGTCTTCGGCCCGGCTTGCTTGAATCCTGATGGTGCAGTGAGCAAGGGACTCACATCTGAGCATACCCTTTCACGCTTATGGTGGACAAAACGATTCAGAAAAGGGGGTGGTGATGGACAGAGTATCTGAATTAAGCAGAACACTCCTACCCAGTCCAAATATCAGGGCTTGATCCATCACCGTTTTTTTAGCTAACTGCACCATCCCAGCTCAGAACCTGGCTACATGCAAATTAGTCTGTCCCTGGCCCAGTGCATCATGGGAATAGGACAGACCAAACTACCAAGCCAATTATTTTACTGGAAAGGAAACAAGCTCCCGGGGATCTGTTTCTGGCATTACAGCCGTCTTCGGCCCGGCTTGCTTGAATCCTGATGGTGCAGTGAGCAAGGGACTCACATCTGAGCATACCCTTCCACGCTTATGGTGGACAAAACGATTCAGAAAAGGGGGTGGTGATGGACAGAGTATCTTAATTAAGCAGAACACTCCTACCCAGTCCAAAGATCAGGGCTTGATCCATCACCGTTTTTTAGCTAACTGCACCATCCCAGCTCAGAACCTGGCTACATGCAAATTAGTCTGTCCCTGGCCCAGTGCATCATGGGAACAGGGCAGACCAAACTACCAAACCAATTCTTTTACTGGAAAGGAAACAAGCTCCCGGGGACCTGTTTCTGGCATTACAGTCGTCTTCGGCCCGGCTTGCTTGAATCCTGATGGTGCAGTGAGCAAGGGACTCACATCTGAGCATACCCTTCCACGCTTATGGTGGACAAAACGATTCAGAAAAGGGGGTGGTGATGGACAGAGTATTTGAATTAGGCAGAACACTCCTACCCAGTCCAAAGATCAGGGCTTGATCCATCACCGTTTTTTAGCTAACTGCACCATCCCAGCTCAGAACCTGGCTACATGCAAATTAGTCTGTCCCTGGCCCAGTGCATCATGGGAACAGGGCAGACCGAACTACCAAGCCAATTCTTTTACTGGAAAGGAAACAAGCTTCCGGGGACCGGTTTCTGGCATTACAGCCGTCTTCGGCCCGGCTTGCTTGAATCCTGATGGTGCAGTGAGCAAGGGACTCACATCTGAGCATACCCTTCCACGCTTATGGTGGACAAAACGATTCAGAAAAGGGGGTGGTGATGGACAGAGTATCTGAATTAAGCAGAACACTCCTACCCAGTCCAAAGATCAGGGCTTCACCCATCACCGTTTTTTAGCTAACTGCACCATCCCAGCTCAGAACCTGGCTACATGCAAATTAGTCTGTCCCTGGCCCAGTGCATCATGGGAACAGGGCAGACCAAACTACCAAGCCAATTCTTTTACTGGAAAGGAAACAAGCTTCCGGGGACCGGTTTCTGGCATTACAGCCGTCTTCGGCCCGGCTTGCTTGAATCCTGATGGTGCAGTGAGCAAGGGACTCACATCTGAGCATACCCTTCCACGCTTATGGTGGACAAAACGATTCAGAAAAGGGGGTGGTGATGGACAGAGTATCTGAATTAAGCAGAACACTCCTACCCAGTCCAAAGATCAGGGCTTGATCCATCACCGTTTTTTAGCTAACTGCACCATCCCAGCTCAGAACCTGGCTACATGCAAATTAAACTGTCCCTGGCCCAGTGCATCATGGGAACAGGGCAGACCAAACTACCAAGCCAATTCTTCTACTGGAAAGGAAACAAGCTTCCGGGGACCGGTTTCTGGCATTACAGCCGTCTTCGGCCCGGCTTGCTTGAATCCTGATGGTGCAGTGAGCAAGGGACTCACATCTGAGCATACCCTTACACGCTTATGGTGGACAAAACGATTCAGAAAAGGGGGTGGTGATGGACAGAGTATCTGAATGAAGCAGAACACTCCTACCCAGTCCAAATATCAGGGCTTGATCCATCACTGTTTTTTAGCTAACTGCACCATCCCAGCTCAGAACCTGGCTACATGCAAAATTAGTCTGTCCCTGGCCCAGTGCATCATGGGAACAGGGCAGACCAAACTACCAAGCCAATTCTTTTACTGGAAAGGAAACAAGCTTCCGGGGACCGGTTTCTGCCATTACAGCCGTCTTCGGCCCAGCTTGCTTGAATCCTGATGGTGCAGTGAGCAAGGGACTCACATCTGAGCATACCCTTCCACGCTTATGGTGGACAAAACGATTCAGAAAAGGGGGTGGTGATGGACAGAGTATCTGAATTAAGCAGAACACTCCTACCCAGTCCAAAGATCAGGGCTTGATCCATCACCGTTTTTTAGCTAACTGCACCATCCCAGCTCAGAACCTGGCTACATGCAAATTAGTCTGTCCCTGGACCAGTGCATCATGGGAACAGGGCAGACCAAACTACCAAGCCAATTCTTTTACTGGAAAGGAAGCAAGCTTCCGGGGACCGGTTTCTGCCTTTACAGCCGTCTTCGGCCCGGCTTGCTTGAATCCTGATGGTGCAGTGAGCAAGGGACTCACATCTGAGCATACCCTTTCACGCTTATGGTGGACAAAACAATTCAGAAAAGGGGGTGGTGATGGACAGAGTATCTGAATTAAGCAGAACACTCCTACCCAGTCCAAATATCAGGGCTTGATCCATCACCGTTTTTTTAGCTAACTGCACCATCCCAGCTCAGAACCTGGCTACATGCAAATTAGTCTGTCCCTGGCCCAGTGCATCATGGGAACAGGGCAGACCAAACTACCAAGCCAATTCTTTTACTGGAAAGGAAACAAGCTTCCGGGGACCGGTTTCTGGCATTACAGCCGTCTTCGGCCCGGCTTGCTTGAATCCTGATGGTGCAGTGAGCAAGGGACTCACATCTGAGCATACCCTTCCACGCTTATGGTGGACAAAACGATTCAGAAAAGGGGGTGGTGATGGACAGAGTATCTGAATTAAGCAGAGCACTCCTACCCAGTCCAAAGATCAGGGCTTGATCCATCACCGTTTTTTAGCTAACTGCACCATCCCAGCTCAGAACCTGGCTACATGCAAATTAGTCTGTCCCTGGCCCAGTGCATCATGGGAACAGGGCAGACCAAACTACCAAGCCCATTCTTTTACTGGAAAGGAAACAAGCTTCCGGGGACCGGTTTCTGGCATTACATCCGTCTTCGGCCCGGCTTGCTTGAATCCTGATGGTGCAGTGAGCAAGGGACTCACATCTGAGCATACCCTTCCACGCTTATGGTGAACAAAACGATTCAGAAAAGGGGGTGGTGATGGACAGAGTATCTTAATTAAGCAGAACACTCCTACCCAGTCCAAAGATCAGGGCTTGATCCATCACCATTTTTTTAGCTAACTGCACCATCCCAGCTCAGAACCTGGCTACATGCAAATTAGTCTGTCCCTGGCCCAGTGCATCATGGGAACAGGGAAGACCAAACTACCAAGCCAATTCTTTTACTGGAAAGGAAACAAGCTTCCGGGGACCGGTTCCTGGCATTACAGCCGTCTTCGGCCCGGCTTGCTTGAATCCTGATGGTGCAGTGAGCAAGGGACTCACATCTGAGCATACCCTTCCACGCTTATGGTGGACAAAACGATTCAGAAAAGGGGGTGGTGATGGACAGAGTATCTGAATTAAGCAGAACACTCCTACCCAGTCCAAAGATCAGGGCTTGATCCATCACCGTTTTTTAGCTAACTGCACCATCCCAGCTCAGAACCTGGCTACATGCAAATTAGTCTGTCACTGGCCCAGTGCATCATGGGAACAGGGCAGACCAAACTACCAAGCCAATTCTTTTACTGGAAAGGAAACAAGCTTCCGGGGACCGGTTTCTGGCATTACAGCCGTCTTCGGCCCGGCTTGCTTGAATCCTGATGGTGCAGTGAGCAAGGGACTCACATCTGAGCATACCCTTCCACGCTTATGGTGGACAAAACGATTCAGAAAAGGGGGTGGTGATGGACAGAGTATCTGAATTAAGCAGAGCACTCCTACCCAGTCCAAAGATCAGGGCTTGATCCATCACCGTTTTTTAGCTAACTGCACCATCCCAGCTCAGAACCTGGCTACATGCAAATTAGTCTGTCCCTGGCCCAGTGAATCATGGGAACAGGGCAGACCAAACTACCAAGCCAATTCTTTTACTGGAAAGGAAACAAGCTTCCGGGGACCGGTTCCTGGCATTACAGCCGTCTTCGGCCCGGCTTGCTTGAATCCTGATGGTGCAGTGAGCAAGGGACTCACATCTGAGCATACCCTTCCACGCTTATGGTGGACAAAACGATTCAGAAAAGGGGGTGGTGATGGACAGAGTATCTGAATTAAGCAGAACACTCCTACCCAGTCCAAAGATCAGGGCTTGATCCATCACCGTTTTTTAGCTAACTGCACCATCCCAGCTCAGAACCTGGCTACATGCAAATTAGTCTGTCCCTGGCCCAGTGCATCATGGGAACAGGGCAGACCAAACTACCAAGCCAATTCTTTTACTGGAAAGGAAACAAGCTTCCGGGGACCGGTTTCTGGCAATACAGCCGTCTTCGGCCCGGCTTGCTTGAATCCTGATGGTGCAGTGAGCAAGGGACTCACATCTGAGCATACCCTTCCACGCTTATGGTGGACAAAACGATTCAGAAAAGGGGGTGGTGATGGACAGAGTATCTGAATTAAGCAGAACACTCCTACCCAGTCCAAAGATCAGGGCTTGATCCATCACCGTTTT
Organism: Lissotriton vulgaris; assembly: GCF_964263255.1. Classification (NCBI taxonomy): domain Eukaryota; kingdom Metazoa; phylum Chordata; class Amphibia; order Caudata; family Salamandridae; genus Lissotriton; species Lissotriton vulgaris. The sequence goes on along the minus strand of NW_028251172.1, from coordinate 615,154 downwards.
TTAGCTAACTGCACCATCCCAGCTCAGAACCTGGCTACATGCAAATTAGTCTGTCACTGGCCCAGTGCATCATGGGAACAGGGCAGACCAAACTACCAAGCCAATTCTTTTACTGGAAAGGAAACAAGCTTCCGGGGACCGGTTTCTGGCATTACAGCCGTCTTCGGCCAGGCTTGCTTGAATCCTGATGGTGCAGTGAGCAAGGGATTCACATTTGAGCATACCCTTCCACGCTTATGGTGGACAAAACAATTCAGAAAAGGGGGTGGTGATGGACAGAGTATCTGAATTAAGCAGAACACTCCTACCCAGTCCAAAGATCAGGGCTTGATCCATCACCGTTTTTTAGCTAACTGCACCATCCCAGCTCAGAACCTGGCCTCATGCAAATTAGTCTGTCCCTGGCCCAGTGCATCATGGGAACAGGGCAGACCAAACTACCAAGCCAATTCTTTTACTGGAAAGGAAACAAGCTTCCGGGGACCGGTTTCTGGCATTACAGCCGTTTTCGGCCCGGCTTGCTTGAATCCTGATGGTGCAGTGAGCAAGGGACTCACATCTGAGCATACCCTTCCACGCTTATGGTGGACAAAACGATTCATAAAAGAGGGTGGTGATGGACAGAGTATCTGAATGAAGCAGAACACTCCTACCCAGTCCAAAGATCAGGGCTTGGTCCATCACCGTTTTTTAGCTAACTGCACCATCCCAGCTCAGAACCTGGCTACATGCAAAATTAGTCTGTCCCTGGCCCAGTGCATCATGGGAACAGGGCAGACCAAACTACCAAGCCAATTCTTTTACTGGAAAGGAAACAAGCTTCCGGGGACCGGTTTCTGCCATTACAGCCGTCTTCGGCCCGGCTTGCTTGAATCCTGATGGTGCAGTGAGCAAGGGACTCACATCTGAGCATACCCTTCCACGCTTATGGTGGACAAAACGATTCAGAAAAGGGGGTGGTGATGGACAGAGTATCTTAATTAAGCAGAACACTCCTACCCAGTCCAACGATCAGGGCTTGATCCATCACCGTTTTTTAGCTAACTGCACCATCCCAGCTCAGAACCTGGCTACATGCAAATTAGTCTGTCCCTGGACCAGTGCATCATGGGAACAGGGCAGACCAAACTACCAAGCCAATTCTTTTACTGGAAAGGAAGCAAGCTTCCGGGGACCGGTTTCTGCCTTTACAGCCATCTTCGGCCCGGCTTGCTTGAATCCTGATGGTGCAGTGAGCAAGGGACTCACATCTGAGCATACACTTCCACGCTTATGGTGGACAAAACGATTCAGAAAAGGGGGTGGTGATGGACAGAGTATCTTAATTAAGCAGAACACTAATACCCCGTCCAAAGATCAGGGCTTGATCCATCACCATTTTTTAGCTAACTGCACCATCCCAGCTCAGAACCTGGCTACATGCAAATTAGTCTGTCCCTGGCCCAGTGCATCATGGGAACAGGGCAGACCAAACTACCAAGCCAATTCTTTTACTGGAAAGGAAACAAGCTTCCGGGGATCGGTTTCTGGCATTACAGCCGTCTTCGGCCCGGCTTGCTTGAATCCTGATGGTGCAGTGAGCAAGGGACTCACATCTGAGCATACCCTTCCTCGCTTATGGTGGACAAAACAAATAAAAAAATGGGGTGGTGATGGACAGAGTATCTGAATTAAGCAGAACACTCCTACCCAGTCCAAAGATCAGGGCTTGATCCATCACCGTTTTTTAGCTAACTGCACCATCCCAGCTCAGAACCTGGCTACATGCAAATTAGTCTGTCCCTGGCCCAGTGCATCATGGGAACAGGGCAGACCAAACTACCAAGCCAATTCTTTTACTGGAAAGGAAACAAGCTTCCAGGGACCGGTTTCTGGCATTACAGCCGTCTTCAGCCCGGCTTGCTTGAATCCTGATGGTGCAGTGAGCAAGGGACTCACATCTGAGCATACCCTTCCACGCTTATGGTGAACAAAACGTTTCAGAAAAGGGGGTGGTGATGGACAGAGTATCTGAATTAAGCAGAACACTCCTACCCAGTCCAAAGATCAGGGCTTGATCCATCACCGTTTTTCAGCTAACTGCACCATCCTAGCTCAGAACCTGGCTACATGCAAATTAGTCTGTCCCTGGCCCAGTGCATCATGGGAACAGGGCAGACCAAACTACCAAGCCAATTCTTTTACTGGAAAGGAAACAAGCTTCCGGGGACCAGTTTCTGGCATTACATCCGCTTCGGCCCGGCTTGCTTGAATCCTGATGGTGCAGTGAGCAAGGGACTCACTTCTGAGCATACCCTTCCACGCTTATGGTGGACAAAACGATTCAGAAACGGGGGTGATGATGGACAGAGTATCTGAATTAAGCAGAACACTCCTACCCAGTCCAAAGATCAGGGCTTGATCCATCACCTTTTTTTAGCTAACTGCACCATCCCAGCTCAGAACCTGGCTACATGCAAATTAGTCTGTCCCTGGCCCAGTGCATCATGGGAACAGGGCAGACCAAACTACCAAGCCAATTCTTTTACTGGAAAGGAAACAAGCTTCCGGGGACCGGTTTCTGGCATTACAGCCGTCTTCGGCCCGGCTTGCTTGAATCCTGATGGTGCAGTGAGCAATGGACTCACATCTGAGCATACCCTTCCACGCTTATGGTGGACAAAACGATTCAGAAAAGGGGGTGGTGATGGACAGAGTATCTGAATGAAGCAGAACACTCCTACCCAGTCCAAATATCAGGGCTTGATCCATAACCGTTTTTTAGCTAACTGCACCATCCCAGCTCAGAACCTGGCTACATGCAAAATTAGTCTGTCCCTGGCCCAGTGCATCATGGGAACAGGGCAGACCAAATTACCAAGCCAATTCTTTTACTGGAAAGGAAACATGCTTCCGGGGACCGGTTTCTGCCATTACAGCCGTCTTCAGCCCAGCTTGCTTGAATCCTGATGGTGCAGTGAGCAAGGGACTCACATCTGAGCATACCCTTCCACGCTTATGGTGGACAAAACGATTCAGAAAAGGGGGTGGTGATGGACAGAGTATCTTAATTAAGCAGAACACTCCTACCCAGTCCAAAGATCAGGGCTTGATCCATCACCGTTTTTTAGCTAACTGCACCATCCCAGCTCAGAACCTGGCTACATGCAAATTAGTCTGTCCCTGGCCCAGTGCATCATGGGAACAGGGAAGACCAAACTACCAAGCCAATTCTTTTACTGGAAAAAAAACAAGCTTCCGGGGACCGGTTTCTGGCATTACAGCCGTCTTCGGCCCGGCTTGCTTGAATCCTGATGGTGCAGTGAGGAAGGGACTCACATCTGAGCATACCCTTCCACGCTTATGGTGGACAAAACGATTCAGAAAAGGGGGTGGTGATGGACAGAGTATCTGAATTAAGCAGAACACTCCTACCCAGTCCAAAGATCAGGGCTTCATCCATCACCGTTATTTAGCTAACTGCACCATCCCAGCTCAGAACCTGGCTACATGCAAATTAGTCTGTCCCTGGCCCAGTGCATCATGGGAACAGGGCAGACCAAACTACCAAGCCAATTCTTTTACTGGAAAGGAAACAAGCTTCCGGGGACCGGTTTCTGGCATTACAGCCGTCTTCGGCCCGGCTTGGTTGAACCCTGATGGTGCAGTGAGCAAGGGACTCACATCTGAGCATACCCTTCCACGCTTATGGTGGACAAACCGATTCAGAAAAGGGGGTGGTGATGGACAGAGTATCTGAATTAAGCAGAACACTCCTACCCAGTCCAAAGATCAGGGCTTGATCCATCACCGTTTTTTAGCTAACTGCACCATCCCAGCTCAGAACCTGGCTACATGCAAATTGGTCTGTCCCTGGACCAGTGCATCATGGGAACAGGGCAGACCAAACTACCAAGCCAATTCTTTTACTGGAAAGGAAACAAGCTTCCGGTGACCGGTTTCTAGCATTACAGCCGTCTTCGGCCCGGCTTGCTTGAATCCTGATGGTGCAGTGAGCAAGGGACTCACATCTGAGCATACCCTTCCACGCTTATGGTGGACAAAACGATTCAGAAAAGGGGGTGGTGATGGACAGAGTATCTAAATTAAGCAGAACACTCCTACCCAGTCCAAAGATCAGGGCTTGATCCATCACCGTTTTTTAGCTAACTGCACCATCCCAGCTCAGAACCTGGCTACATGCAAATTGGTCTGTCCCTGGACCAGTGCATCATGGGAACAGGGCAGACCAAACTATACCAAGCCAATTCTTTTACTGGAAAGGAAACAAACTTCCGGGGACCGGTTTCTGCCATTACAGCCGTCTTCGGCCCGGCTTGCTTGAATCCTGATGGTGCAGTGAGCAAGGGACTCACATCTGAGCATACCCTTCCACGCTTATGGTGGACAAAACGATTCAGAAAAGGGGGTGGTGATGGACAGAGTATCTGAATTAAGCAGAACACTCCTACCCAGTCCAATGATCAGGGCTTGATCCATCACCGCTTTTTAGCTAACTGCACCATCCCAGCTCAGAACCTGGCTACATGCAAAATTAGTCTGTCCCTGGCCCAGTGCATCATGGGAACAGGGCAGACCAAACTACCAAGCCAATTCTTTTACTGGAAAGGAAACAAGCTTCCGGGGACCAGTTTCTGCCTTTACAGCCGTCTTTGGCCCGGCTTGCTTGAATCCTGATGGTGCAGTGAGCAAGGGACTCACATCTGAGCATACCCTTCCACGCTTATGGTGGACAAAACGATGTAGAAAAGGGGGTGGTGATGGACAGAGTATCTTAATTAAGCAGAACACTCCTACCCAGTTCAAAGATCAGGGCTTGATCCATCACCGTTTTTTAGCTAACTGCACCATCCCAGCTCAGAACCTGGCTACATGCAAATTAGTCTGTCCCTGGCCCAGTGCATCATGAGAACAGCGCAGACCAAACTACCAAGCCAATTCTTTTACTGGAAAGGAAACAAGCTCCCGGGGACCTGTTTCTGGCATTACAGCCGTCTTCGGCCCGGCTTGCTTGAATCCTGATGGTGCAGTGAGCAAGGGACTCACATCTGAGCATACCCTTCCACGCTTATGGTGGACAAAATGATTCAGAAAAGGGGGTGGTGATGGACAGAGTATCTGAATTAAGCAGAACACTCCTACCCAGTCCAAAGATCAGGGCTTGATCCATCACTGTTTTTTAGCTAACTGCACCATCCCAGCTCAGAACCTGGCTACATGCAAATTAGTCTGTCCCTGGCCCAGTGCATCATGGGAACAGGGCAGACCAAACTACCAAGCCAATTCTTTTACTGGAAAGGAAACAAGCTTCCGGGGACCGGTTTCTGGCATTACAGCCGTCTTCGGCCCGGCTTGCTTGAATCCTGATGGTGCAGTGAGCAAGGGACTCACATCTGAGCATACCCTTCCACGCTTATGGTGGACAAAACGATTCATAAAAGGGGGTGGTGATGGACAGAGTATCTTAATTAAGCAGAACACTCCTACCCAGTCCAAAGATCAGGGCTTGATCCATCACCGTTTTTTAGCTAACTGCACCATCCCAGCTCAGAACCTGGCTACATGCAAATTAGTCTGTCCCTGGCCCAGTGCATCATGGGAACAGGGCAGACCAAACTACCAAGCCAATTCTTTTACTGGAAAGGAAACAAGCTTCCGGGGACCGGTTTCTGGCATTACAGCCGTCTTCGGCCCGGCTTGCTTGAATCCTGATGGTGCAGTGAGCAAGGGACTCACATCTGAGCATACCCTTCCACGTTTATGGTGGACAAAACGATTCAGAAAAGGGGGTGGTGATGGACAGAGTATCTGAATTAAGCAGAACACTCCTACCCAGTCCAAAGATCAGGGCTTCATCCATCACCGTTTTTTAGCTAACTGCACCATCCCAGCTCAGAACCTGGCTACATGCAAATTAGTCTGTCCCTGGCCCAGTGCATCATGGGAATAGGACAGACCAAACTACCAAGCCAATTATTTTACTGGAAAGGAAACAAGCTCCCGGGGATCTGTTTCTGGCATTACAGCCGTCTTCGGCCCGGCTTGCTTGAATCCTGATGGTGCAGTGAGCAAGGGACTCACATCTGAGCATACCCTTCCACGCTTATGGTGGACAAAACGATTCAGAAAAGGGGGTGGTGATGGACAGAGTATCTTAATTAAGCAGAACACTCCTACCCAGTCCAAAGATTAGGGCTTGATCCATCACCGTTTTTTAGCTAACTGCACCATCCCAGCTCAGAACCTGGCTACATGCAAATTAGTCTGTCCCTGGCCCAGTGCATCATGGGAACAGGGCAGACCAAACTACCAAACCAATTCTTTTACTGGAAAGGAAACAAGCTCCCGGGGACCTGTTTCTGGCATTACAGCCGTCTTCGGCCCGGCTTGCTTGAATCCTGATGGTGCAGTGAGCAAGGGACTCACATCTGAGCATACCCTTCCACGCTTATGGTGGACAAAACGATTCAGAAAAGGGGGTGGTGATGGACAGAGTATTTGAATTAGGCAGAACACTCCTACCCAGTCCAAAGATCAGGGCTTGATCCATCACCGTTTTTTAGCTAACTGCACCATCCCAGCTCAGAACCTGGCTACATGCAAATTAGTCTGTCCCTGGCCCAGTGCATCATGGGAACAGGGCAGACCAAACTACCAAGCCAATTCTTTTACTGGAAAGGAAACAAGCTTCCGGGGACCGGTTTCTGGCATTACAGCCGTCTTCGGCCCGGCTTGCTTGAATCCTGATGGTGCAGTGAGCAAGGGACTCACATCTGAGCATACCCTTCCACGCTTATGGTGGACAAAACGATTCAGAAAAGGGGGTGGTGATGGACAGAGTATCTGAATTAAGCAGAACACTCCTACCCAGTCCAAAGATCAGGGCTTGATCCATCACCGTTTTTTAGCTAACTGCACCATCCCAGCTCAGAACCTGGCTACATGCAAATTAGTCTGTCCCTGGACCAGTGCATCATGGGAACAGGGCAGACCAAACTACCAAGCCAATTCTTTTACTGGAAAGGAAGCAAGCTTCCGGGGACCGGTTTCTGCCTTTACAGCCGTCTTCGGCCCGGCTTGCTTGAATCCTGATGGTGCAGTGAGCAAGGGACTCACATCTGAGCATACCCTTTCACGCTTATGGTGGACAAAACGATTCAGAAAAGGGGGTGGTGATGGACAGAGTATCTGAATTAAGCAGAACACTCCTACCCAGTCCAAATATCAGGGCTTGATCCATCACCGTTTTTTTAGCTAACTGCACCATCCCAGCTCAGAACCTGGCTACATGCAAATTAGTCTGTCCCTGGCCCAGTGCATCATGGGAATAGGACAGACCAAACTACCAAGCCAATTATTTTACTGGAAAGGAAACAAGCTCCCGGGGATCTGTTTCTGGCATTACAGCCGTCTTCGGCCCGGCTTGCTTGAATCCTGATGGTGCAGTGAGCAAGGGACTCACATCTGAGCATACCCTTCCACGCTTATGGTGGACAAAACGATTCAGAAAAGGGGGTGGTGATGGACAGAGTATCTTAATTAAGCAGAACACTCCTACCCAGTCCAAAGATCAGGGCTTGATCCATCACCGTTTTTTAGCTAACTGCACCATCCCAGCTCAGAACCTGGCTACATGCAAATTAGTCTGTCCCTGGCCCAGTGCATCATGGGAACAGGGCAGACCAAACTACCAAACCAATTCTTTTACTGGAAAGGAAACAAGCTCCCGGGGACCTGTTTCTGGCATTACAGTCGTCTTCGGCCCGGCTTGCTTGAATCCTGATGGTGCAGTGAGCAAGGGACTCACATCTGAGCATACCCTTCCACGCTTATGGTGGACAAAACGATTCAGAAAAGGGGGTGGTGATGGACAGAGTATTTGAATTAGGCAGAACACTCCTACCCAGTCCAAAGATCAGGGCTTGATCCATCACCGTTTTTTAGCTAACTGCACCATCCCAGCTCAGAACCTGGCTACATGCAAATTAGTCTGTCCCTGGCCCAGTGCATCATGGGAACAGGGCAGACCGAACTACCAAGCCAATTCTTTTACTGGAAAGGAAACAAGCTTCCGGGGACCGGTTTCTGGCATTACAGCCGTCTTCGGCCCGGCTTGCTTGAATCCTGATGGTGCAGTGAGCAAGGGACTCACATCTGAGCATACCCTTCCACGCTTATGGTGGACAAAACGATTCAGAAAAGGGGGTGGTGATGGACAGAGTATCTGAATTAAGCAGAACACTCCTACCCAGTCCAAAGATCAGGGCTTCACCCATCACCGTTTTTTAGCTAACTGCACCATCCCAGCTCAGAACCTGGCTACATGCAAATTAGTCTGTCCCTGGCCCAGTGCATCATGGGAACAGGGCAGACCAAACTACCAAGCCAATTCTTTTACTGGAAAGGAAACAAGCTTCCGGGGACCGGTTTCTGGCATTACAGCCGTCTTCGGCCCGGCTTGCTTGAATCCTGATGGTGCAGTGAGCAAGGGACTCACATCTGAGCATACCCTTCCACGCTTATGGTGGACAAAACGATTCAGAAAAGGGGGTGGTGATGGACAGAGTATCTGAATTAAGCAGAACACTCCTACCCAGTCCAAAGATCAGGGCTTGATCCATCACCGTTTTTTAGCTAACTGCACCATCCCAGCTCAGAACCTGGCTACATGCAAATTAAACTGTCCCTGGCCCAGTGCATCATGGGAACAGGGCAGACCAAACTACCAAGCCAATTCTTCTACTGGAAAGGAAACAAGCTTCCGGGGACCGGTTTCTGGCATTACAGCCGTCTTCGGCCCGGCTTGCTTGAATCCTGATGGTGCAGTGAGCAAGGGACTCACATCTGAGCATACCCTTACACGCTTATGGTGGACAAAACGATTCAGAAAAGGGGGTGGTGATGGACAGAGTATCTGAATGAAGCAGAACACTCCTACCCAGTCCAAATATCAGGGCTTGATCCATCACTGTTTTTTAGCTAACTGCACCATCCCAGCTCAGAACCTGGCTACATGCAAAATTAGTCTGTCCCTGGCCCAGTGCATCATGGGAACAGGGCAGACCAAACTACCAAGCCAATTCTTTTACTGGAAAGGAAACAAGCTTCCGGGGACCGGTTTCTGCCATTACAGCCGTCTTCGGCCCAGCTTGCTTGAATCCTGATGGTGCAGTGAGCAAGGGACTCACATCTGAGCATACCCTTCCACGCTTATGGTGGACAAAACGATTCAGAAAAGGGGGTGGTGATGGACAGAGTATCTGAATTAAGCAGAACACTCCTACCCAGTCCAAAGATCAGGGCTTGATCCATCACCGTTTTTTAGCTAACTGCACCATCCCAGCTCAGAACCTGGCTACATGCAAATTAGTCTGTCCCTGGACCAGTGCATCATGGGAACAGGGCAGACCAAACTACCAAGCCAATTCTTTTACTGGAAAGGAAGCAAGCTTCCGGGGACCGGTTTCTGCCTTTACAGCCGTCTTCGGCCCGGCTTGCTTGAATCCTGATGGTGCAGTGAGCAAGGGACTCACATCTGAGCATACCCTTTCACGCTTATGGTGGACAAAACAATTCAGAAAAGGGGGTGGTGATGGACAGAGTATCTGAATTAAGCAGAACACTCCTACCCAGTCCAAATATCAGGGCTTGATCCATCACCGTTTTTTTAGCTAACTGCACCATCCCAGCTCAGAACCTGGCTACATGCAAATTAGTCTGTCCCTGGCCCAGTGCATCATGGGAACAGGGCAGACCAAACTACCAAGCCAATTCTTTTACTGGAAAGGAAACAAGCTTCCGGGGACCGGTTTCTGGCATTACAGCCGTCTTCGGCCCGGCTTGCTTGAATCCTGATGGTGCAGTGAGCAAGGGACTCACATCTGAGCATACCCTTCCACGCTTATGGTGGACAAAACGATTCAGAAAAGGGGGTGGTGATGGACAGAGTATCTGAATTAAGCAGAGCACTCCTACCCAGTCCAAAGATCAGGGCTTGATCCATCACCGTTTTTTAGCTAACTGCACCATCCCAGCTCAGAACCTGGCTACATGCAAATTAGTCTGTCCCTGGCCCAGTGCATCATGGGAACAGGGCAGACCAAACTACCAAGCCCATTCTTTTACTGGAAAGGAAACAAGCTTCCGGGGACCGGTTTCTGGCATTACATCCGTCTTCGGCCCGGCTTGCTTGAATCCTGATGGTGCAGTGAGCAAGGGACTCACATCTGAGCATACCCTTCCACGCTTATGGTGAACAAAACGATTCAGAAAAGGGGGTGGTGATGGACAGAGTATCTTAATTAAGCAGAACACTCCTACCCAGTCCAAAGATCAGGGCTTGATCCATCACCATTTTTTTAGCTAACTGCACCATCCCAGCTCAGAACCTGGCTACATGCAAATTAGTCTGTCCCTGGCCCAGTGCATCATGGGAACAGGGAAGACCAAACTACCAAGCCAATTCTTTTACTGGAAAGGAAACAAGCTTCCGGGGACCGGTTCCTGGCATTACAGCCGTCTTCGGCCCGGCTTGCTTGAATCCTGATGGTGCAGTGAGCAAGGGACTCACATCTGAGCATACCCTTCCACGCTTATGGTGGACAAAACGATTCAGAAAAGGGGGTGGTGATGGACAGAGTATCTGAATTAAGCAGAACACTCCTACCCAGTCCAAAGATCAGAGCTTGATCCATCACCGTTTTTTAGCTAACTGCACCATCCCAGCTCAGAACCTGGCTACATGCAAATTAGTCTGTCACTGGCCCAGTGCATCATGGGAACAGGGCAGACCAAACTACCAAGCCAATTCTTTTACTGGAAAGGAAACAAGCTTCCGGGGACCGGTTTCTGGCAATACAGCCGTCTTCGGCCCGGCTTGCTTGAATCCTGATGGTGCAGTGAGCAAGGGACTCACATCTGAGCATACCCTTCCACGCTTATGGTGGACAAAACGATTCAGAAAAGGGGGTGGTGATGGACAGAGTATCTGAATTAAGCAGAACACTCCTACCCAGTCCAAAGATCAGGGCTTGATCCATCACCGTTTTTTAGCTAACTGCACCATCCCAGCTCAGAACCTGGCTACATGCAAATTAGTCTGTCCCTGGCCCAGTGCATCATGGGAACAGGGCAGACCAAACTACCAAGCCAATTCTTTTACTGGAAAGGAAACAAGCTTCCGGGGACCGGTTTCTGGCAATACAGCCGTCTTCGGCCCGGCTTGCTTGAATCCTGATGGTGCAGTGAGCAAGGGACTCACATCTGAGCATACCCTTCCACGCTTATGGTGGACAAAACGATTCAGAAAAGGGGGTGGTGATGGACAGAGTATCTGAATTAAGCAGAACACTCCTACCCAGTCCAAAGATCAGGGCTTGATCCATCACCGTTTTTTAGCTAACTGCACCATCCCAGCTCAGAACCTGGCTACATGCAAATTAGTCTGTCCCTGGCCCAGTGCATCATGGGAACAGGGCAGACCAAACTACCAAGCCAATTCTTTTACTGGAAAGGAAACAAGCTTTTGGGGACCGGTTTCTGGCATTACAGCCGTCTTCGGCCCGGCTTGCTTGAATCCTGATGGTGCAGTGAGCAAGGGATTCACATTTGAGCATACCCTTCCACGCTTATGGTGGACAAAACGATTCAGAAAAGGGGGTGGTGATGGACAGAGTATCTGAATTAAGCAGAACACTCCTACCCAGTCCAAAGATCAGGGCTTGATCCATCACCGTTTTTTAGCTAACTGCACCATCCCAGCTCAGAACCTGGCTACATGCAAATTAGTCTGTCACTGGCCCAGTGCATCATGGGAACAGGGCAGACCAAACTACCAAGCCAATTCTTTTACTGGAAAGGAAACAAGCTTCCGGGGACCGGTTTCTGGCAATACAGCCGTCTTCGGCCCGGCTTGCTTGAATCCTGATGGTGCAGTGAGCAAGGGACTCACATCTGAGCATACCCTTCCACGCTTATGGTGGACAAAACGATTCAGAAAAGGGGGTGGTGATGGACAGAGTATCTGAATTAAGCAGAACACTCCTACCCAGTCCAAAGATCAGGGCTTGATCCATCACGGTTTTTTAGCTAACTGCACCATCCCAGCTCAGAACCTGGCTACATGCAAATTAGTCTGTCCCTGGCCCAGTGCATCATGGGAACAGCGCAGACCAAACTACCAAGCCAATTCTTTTACTGGAAAGGAAACAAGCTTCCGGGGACCGGTTTCTGGCATTACAGCCGTCTTCGGCCCGGCTTGCTTGAATCCTGATGGTGCAGTGAGCAAGGGATTCACATTTGAGCATACCCTTCCACGCTTATGGTGGACAAAACAATTCAGAAAAGGGGGTGGTGATGGACAGAGTATCTGAATTAAGCAGAACACTCCTACCCAGTCCAAAGATCAGGGCTTGATCCATCACCGTTTTTTAGCTAACTGCACCATCCCAGCTCAGAACCTGGCCTCATGCAAATTAGTCTGTCCCTGGCCCAGTGCATCATGGGAACAGGGCAGACCAAACTACCAAGCCAATTCTTTTACTGGAAAGGAAACAAGCTTCCGGGGACCGGTTTCTGGCATTACAGCCGTTTTCGGCCCGGCTTGCTTGAATCCTGATGGTGCAGTGAGCAAGGGACTCACATCTGAGCATACCCTTCCACGCTTATGGTGGACAAAACGATTCAGAAAAGGGGGTGGTGATGGACAGAGTATCTGAATTAGGCAGAGCACTCCTACCCAGTCCAAAGATCAGGGCTTGATCCATCACCGTTTTTTAGCTAACTGCACCATCCCAGCTCAGAACCTGGCTACATGCAAATTAGTCTGTCCCTGGCCCAGTGCATCATGGGAACAGGGCAGACCAAACTACCAAGCCCATTCTTTTACTGGAAAGGAAACAAGCTTCCGGGGACCGGTTTCTGGCATTACATCCGTCTTCGGCCCGGCTTGCTTGAATCCTGATGGTGCAGTGAGCAAGGGACTCACATCTGAGCATACCCTTCCACGCTTATGGTGAACAAAACGATTCAGAAAAGGGGGTGGTGATGGACAGAGTATCTTAATTAAGCAGAACACTCCTACCCAGTCCAAAGATCAGGGCTTGATCCATCACCATTTTTTTAGCTAACTGCACCATCCCAGCTCAGAACCTGGCTACATGCAAATTAGTCTGTCCCTGGCCCAGTGCATCATGGGAACAGGGAAGACCAAACTACCAAGCCAATTCTTTTACTGGAAAGGAAACAAGCTTCCGGGGACCGGTTCCTGGCATTACAGCCGTCTTCGGCCCGGCTTGCTTGAATCCTGATGGTGCAGTGAGCAAGGGACTCACATCTGAGCATACCCTTCCACGCTTATGGTGGACAAAACGATTCAGAAAAGGGGGTGGTGATGGACAGAGTATCTGAATTAAGCAGAACACTCCTACCCAGTCCAAAGATCAGAGCTTGATCCATCACCGTTTTTTAGCTAACTGCACCATCCCAGCTCAGAACCTGGCTACATGCAAATTAGTCTGTCACTGGCCCAGTGCATCATGGGAACAGGGCAGACCAAACTACCAAGCCAATTCTTTTACTGGAAAGGAAACAAGCTTCCGGGGACCGGTTTCTGGCAATACAGCCGTCTTCGGCCCGGCTTGCTTGAATCCTGATGGTGCAGTGAGCAAGGGACTCACATCTGAGCATACCCTTCCACGCTTATGGTGGACAAAACGATTCAGAAAAGGGGGTGGTGATGGACAGAGTATCTGAATTAAGCAGAACACTCCTACCCAGTCCAAAGATCAGGGCTTGATCCATCACCGTTTTTTAGCTAACTGCACCATCCCAGCTCAGAACCTGGCTACATGCAAATTAGTCTGTCCCTGGCCCAGTGCATCATGGGAACAGGGCAGACCAAACTACCAAGCCAATTCTTTTACTGGAAAGGAAACAAGCTTCCGGGGACCGGTTTCTGGCAATACAGCCGTCTTCGGCCCGGCTTGCTTGAATCCTGATGGTGCAGTGAGCAAGGAACTCACATCTGAGCATACCCTTCCACGCTTATGGTGGACAAAACGATTCAGAAAAGGGGGTGGTGATGGACAGAGTATCTGAATTAAGCAGAACACTCCTACCCAGTCCAAAGATCAGGGCTTGATCCATCACCGTTTTTTAGCTAACTGCACCATCCCAGCTCAGAACCTGGCTACATGCAAATTAGTCTGTCCCTGGCCCAGTGCATCATGGGAACAGGGCAGACCAAACTACCAAGCCAATTCTTTTACTGGAAAGGAAACAAGCTTTTGGGGACCGGTTTCTGGCATTACAGCCGTCTTCGGCCCGGCTTGCTTGAATCCTGATGGTGCAGTGAGCAAGGGATTCACATTTGAGCATACCCTTCCACGCTTATGGTGGACAAAACGATTCAGAAAAGGGGGTGGTGATGGACAGAGTATCTGAATTAAGCAGAACACTCCTACCCAGTCCAAAGATCAGGGCTTGATCCATCACCGTTTTTTAGCTAACTGCACCATCCCAGCTCAGAACCTGGCTACATGCAAATTAGTCTGTCCCTGGCCCAGTGCATCATGGGAACAGGGCAGACCAAACTACCAAGCCAATTCTTTTACTGGAAAGGAAACAAGCTTCCGGGGACCGGTTTCTGGCATTACAGCCGTCTTCGGCCCGGCTTGCTTGAATCCTGATGGTGCAGTGAGCAAGGGATTCACATTTGAGCATACCCTTCCACGCTTATGGTGGACAAAACAATTCAGAAAAGGGGGTGGTGATGGACAGAGTATCTGAATTAAGCAGAACACTCCTACCCAGTCCAAAGATCAGGGCTTGATCCATCACCGTTTTTTAGCTAACTGCACCATCCCAGCTCAGAACCTGGCCTCATGCAAATTAGTCTGTCCCTGGCCCAGTGCATCATGGGAACAGGGCAGACCAAACTACCAAGCCAATTCTTTTACTGGAAAGGAAACAAGCTTCCGGGGACCGGTTTCTGGCATTACAGCCGTTTTCGGCCCGGCTTGCTTGAATCCTGATGGTGCAGTGAGCAAGGGACTCACATCTGAGCATACCCTTCCACGCTTATGGTGGACAAAACGATTCATAAAAGAGGGTGGTGATGGACAGAGTATCTGAATGAAGCAGAACACTCCTACCC